>NC_028457.1:27905614-27937199 GCF_000263155.2 Setaria italica
GGTCATGACACGTCCTAAGGCTGGCAAAATTATACAAGTCAATTCTCTAAAGACTTACGGGGTATAGCTTTTCGCCTTTTCACCGTTTCTCATTGTCCTAACAGCTAAAAAAGCTGCATTAATTCCAAGTGGCATAATCCCGCATCACATATCAGGCGGCGTGATTCGGGGTGCGAGCGCGGCGGGAGTGTAGGCGGGGATGGGGAGGGCACGAAGATAGGGTTCCGGCCTTATCTAGATGCATATACGCGCGTGGGGGTGAATTTTTGGTGGTTCGCGCGTGAGGTGAATTTTTTGTGCTATTGGGCGGGAGGGCAGGGAATCCATAATTTCTTGGCAGTTGGTGCAAACAGCCAAGAAAATCCATCTTTTTCTTGGTGGTTCATCAAAATAGCCAAGTTAATTCATCTTTTGCTTGGCGGCTTTTGGAAACAGCCAAGGAAACCCAGGTTTTCCTTGGCGGTTTATAATAACAGCCAAGAAATTACATTCTCTTGGCGGTTCTCTTCGACTGCCAAGGAAAAGTTATATTCCTTGGCGGCTCAATTTTGACCGCCAAGTAAAATCTTAGCCGCCAAGGCAAATCCAGTTTGGTGTAGTGTAATGATGGATTAATTAGCCTTAATAGATTCGTCTCGCAAATTAACCCAGGGGTTCTGCAATTAGTTTTATAATTAGCTCATGTTTAGTCCTCTTAATTAGCATCTGAACATCCAATGTGACACGTGCTAAAGTTTAGCACCTGGTATCCAAACACCCCCTAAGTCCTTATAACATGCTTAAAAATGTTTCAACACGAAATTGAATTGAGGTGACAGTTTGCTTCATTATTAGATGTTCATTTCAGAGCACATATTTCTCTCACTAATAGGTTAGTACTTTTCTGCCCTTTTATTGGAACTTGTGCTATGGAAATATAATGGAAAAGCCTTACATTACCATAAATGATATTTTTGACGACCATGATTTTCTAATGGCTGATGGTGCACGATACTTACATAGCCTCCCCGAGCAAGTACATACTCCCAATACAAATTTTGGTATAAAAATAATAATTGTGCCACGGCCATTCAAATCCAACCCTCAGTAGAAGTGCCATCTCTTGTAGTGTATTAAACAATGATCGGGTTCGTTTGGATCCTTTGCCTTGCCTAACCTCACCTCGCCAGGTAAGGATATCTGTTTGGTATTGGCTCTCAAATTTTACTTTGTTTGGCAAGCTACTTCACTTGAGAAATTAAGGATTTCCTTGTTGAGCCAGGCGAGTCAATTTCGCTCTCCTAGACTGGCAAGGCGAGCGCCTGACACGGAAAAAGTTGCAACGCGCAGCATGGGAGCTCCCGCATGGCTTGTACATGGTGCAGCATTATTTTATGTGAGACTTGCATGTCTCCAGCTTCCAGCGCATTGATATTTTAATGGGGAAGAAGCTAGCAACCTGAGAACCAAACGCATAGCCCTTTGTTTGATTGTCTACCTTTGCTAGTCAAGGTTAGGCAATTCTTTTTTTTAGATAGGTTAGGCATTCTTGCTCAGCTAGCTTATGTGAGCAAAGAAACCAAACAGACCCGACGAGCTGAGATGACCTCAGCTCAGCCCACTTCGACATCATGGCCTATTTTTAGCCCCTTAGACAACTTCATCTCCACCTCGCTGTCATCCGTTCAATCAAACCATCCTGCATCTAACAATATGCCAATATTGGACTTCTTCACACAAAATCTTCATCAGTTCCCCTTATCCTCCGCTTTTCTTGTGCACATGAGAGGGCTAGTGGCGACGATGGAGCTGCGGTGGGCGGTGCATGCCACAACTGCCTAACAATGCATCATCATGGCAGCAACAGAAGACCCGAGGGTACATCATAATGAAAAATGTAAGTGATGCCACCCAATCTTCACCTGGGGTTCGGGGAATTCATTGTATATCTCTACGTTTTGGGAAAATTTTAGCTCTTAAGTCTTTGTTTATCACAATTTATTCTATTCCCCTCCTCCATTTTGCATCAATATTAACGTGAATTTTGATTGAAATTAATTAGTGCTAGTTTGGACTAAGAAAGGTAAAATTTTATCTAGTTTGGGTTATACAATAACCAATTGTTCACTTAGCACTAACCTTAGGCATAATGATCTAACGGATCCCTACACCCTAGGGTTCTAGGTTTATCAATTAGCACTAAAACCTGAGGCCAGATAATCTATCGCATTAGTAAACACTAGTCCATGAACCCGTGCTCCCTCATGAGCTAATGTTTTTAAAAACTATTATATTTGAAAATTATTTTGAAATTAAACTTCTAGCTAATAATCGAAATTATTTACCTACTTCTCTCTTATTTTTTCAATACTTCAACATAATGCTCATATAGGTGTGTACTTAATTATTTTTTTCTAGTTGTGATTGATTTTTAATTAGTAATTACTCTGTACACTTTTTTATCCACATTCACACTTTATTAATTTTGCAACGCACCTCCATAAAATTAGTATTTTCCATCACTTCCTCACATACATGTATAAATAGTCTAAATGGTGACACTCATTATGCGTATATACCTTAACTTAGTGTTTCTATATTAACAGTGACATAAATAGGTAATTTAGAATCATATATTAGTTTATTTTTGATATTTGTGTATGATACACATGAAGATACTTAGATTAAGATTTAGGTGTTTAATTTAGGTTATTTTTAATAACGACATGCATGGTAATTTAGAGTGGCATTTTAATCTATGCTTTCTAATGATATGTAGGAGTAAATTTGATGAATGAGGCTACTTTAGATTTAGATTATATAATGGCAGAGCTCGGTAATTTAGATTATAGGTTTAGGGTTTATTTTAGAAAAATTTTCATAATGGTTGTGGTGGGTAACTTTTTAGAAAATATAACAGACTAATGGCTATAATTATTATAGTTTACAGGACTGATGTTTGATGTTTCTTATTTTTTGAGAATTTTTAGGATTGTATTTTTTCCTAGCGTGTCTCGTGAGAACTAATGCGGAATTTATAATGGAAAAAATTGAGGCCACATTAATACAGAACTATTACCTTGAGCTACCTCTCAATTTTAGTTAGTAAATAATCTATAATATTTTTATCCACATTTATAATATTTAACTTTTCACTTTGCATCGCACGTATGCACTTGAATTAGCTTAATGGATCCTAAGGTTGAGCTATAATTTTAACATAAAAATCTATATTATCATCACTACCTCTATATCTTTGAAAATGGTGACACACATCATACGTATATATACCTTAATTATTATATCATGTACCAATAGTGTTAGAAATAGATGATTTAAAATTATATATTTTTTAATTAAGGTATTTTGGATTCAAATGTAGGGTTACCTCATGTTATTTTTAATAATGATATATGAGGGTAATATAAATGCAAAAGGGTGACTTTAAGTTATTTTTAAGTATTAGTAGTGGGCAATTTAGTTGTAAATTTAGGGGGTTATTTTAAGTATCGTTTATAATGGCATAAATGTATAATTTTGATGAATAATAGGGGTTACTTTAATTTATTTTATATAATAGCATAGGTGGGGAATTTAGATATAGATTTAGAGGGTTACTTTATGCTATTTTCATAATGGTATAGGTGGGTAATTTTTTAGATTACATAATAGATACAATGGCTAGGATTATTTGAGTCTACCAATTGATGGGTAGATATTTTGTTTTTTAAAAATTTGTAGGATTTCTCTATTTTTATAGAGTGTCCATCTAAGATCCTATGTGGCTTCACATGAAGTATTCAAAAGGAGACTCCAATTAGTAATAATAAGTAAGATTACCAACAACAATTAGGTCTAAGCATCATGATTTATAAATATATTTTTGGTGCTAGAAAACTATTTCCACCAGGAGCCGCGAGTGCCTTATTTATTGATCTAATAAATACAATAGTATCTTCCCACATCTAACTTATTTCTTTCGCATCCCTCTTGTATATGAAAAGTTTTGACACCTCCAGACCTGGATTCCATATCTCATATTTGATAAAAAAATACTCTAAAAATAAATATGTGAATGTCCAATGTTAGCCCAAGCTGTATTTATAGACTGAAATAAATATTTGCGTATCCTCATCTGGCTACTTCGCATGGTGCAGGCGTCCGAATGAACCATTTATCTCCGAGACAGAAATCCAACCACCCAAATTCTCTCTCTGTATATGTACCTTCTCCGATCCAACCGTGTCCACTTGCCACTGACGTTTCGACATCACCGTCGCCATGGAAATGAAGCTCACAACCGGTCTTGCCATCATCACTGCACTACTCATGCACCACCTCTCGATCTCGCCCGCCACCGCCGACCACACAAGAGAGCTCAACGACAGCTCGGGCGGTTTCAACCTCGAGCTGGTCGCCATCCTCGAGGGCCCCGACCACACTGTTACGTTCGCCGGGGCAGTGACGGCTTCCAGTACTTGCAGCGCAGCACCAGCACCTCGGCGGCCATCCTGTCCCGATTCGCCGTCCCGGCGCCGTTGTCCAAGTTGCCACTGGCAACGGGAAACAAGAGCTCATCCTCAAGCTTAGCGCCACTAGGAGCCTAACATGGCTGCAGTGGAAGCCATGCTCCCCGATGGCCCCGCAGATGCACCCTTTCTTCGACCCGGCCGCCTCGCCAACCTACCATGGCATCAAGAGCACCAGCCCCATGTGCCACCCTCCGTACCACCACGACCCCGGTACAGGCCTGTGCGTCTTCCACCTCACCGGCACAACAAGAAACACCTCCCTCTAGATACGTTTTATTTTTAGGTTAGATACACCTCTTTAGTGAATTATAGATACGCTTCACTAAAGCGTGTTTGGAGCGTCTCCTCATGGACCGTGTCAAGAATTGTAAACACGTTTTGTCAAACGTGTCTACAAGATAAGAGACGCTTTCTAGAGACAGTGACAAGCGTGTCTACCCGACATGAGACGTTTTCTAAAGGCAGTGTTAAGCGTATCTCATAGAAGACATGAAACGCTTTGCAGAGACGGTGAATTACATATCTACGTCTTATACATACGTTTTAAATTAAGCAAAGTTGATGCGCTCTTTGTATTTTTCTTTCTCAATGCTTATATAGTTTCTAGAACTATTTTCTAATATAATACATGCGTAACCATATTTACTTTGGACACCATATTACGGATGAAAAAGTACATGAAATGTATTCATTTAATATTAGAGCAATAGAGTCAGCAACAAAATTAATCATCCCCATACATCTAGATATTACATATTCCCTTAAAACATACATGTTGCATTCTAATTCTATTTACAAAGCTTTGTGCAAGCAGACACACACTTCTTTTCAATTCTCAATCTTCACCTATGTTTATTGACATGCTTCTATGATCCTGCAAAATAAATAAATTATTAATTCAATAAAAGTTCTAGAAAATACAACACCACACATATTTCTATGATGAATTTAGAAAAAAAGGCTTAGCTAGCGATGGAAGTGAAGGTTATTTTTTAATGATTGCAATATTATATTCAGAAGTCCTGACTTATTCTACACACAGCCACACAAGCTTAGAAGTTGCAATATTATACCACAACACTTATATTACCAATTTGTTTTTCTGCCACATTCACAAATAGCCAAGTTCAGATAAAATCACCTATCCGAATGACAAAGTGGCAGATTCCAAGGATCAATCCACTTAGCGCAAATAGAGACAAAAGAGAATAAGTTTTAATGCTAGTTAGCACATATGCATATACCAACCTCATCGAGTAGCTTTTCAAACTGTAGATTGACACTTTCAGCATGTGCACACACATCAGTGCATCACAGGAACCTGTATGCAAGTCACAGTTACTTTCACATCCATGTCATTGTAGCAATGGACCAGACAGTTAGAAGGAAATTATATTTTCTCAAATTATCACAATGAGAGAAAAGTTTGACAGAGTAATGCAGACTTCATAGGAAGTTGTTTAGACCAATAGGACCACAAGGACTAACCCAAATTTGTTGGTCTCCTTCGCATTTTCATTTCTTCCTTGTTATACCCATTCTCAATAACTTGTGCATTGTGTGGGAATATATTAAAAGTATACTGCAGCAGGGACAAAGACATTCAGCATGAAAAACTCATGACTAAAATAATTTGATATATGCTCACTACTGGAAAGCAAAATTTCCTTGTCAGTACGAAACATTAAGGTATCATTACAGCCACTTAATAATATACAAATACTAAAAAAATATAGCACATCAGGAAATTGTAAAAGGTAAACAACTACATAACTTAAGCTACTTGCTAAGTCTGTAGAACATGACTTTGCAAAAGCTGCCTTTTACCTTGATAGTTTCTTTCGCTGCCATTGGGCTCTATCTTGGACTGTAAAAGATTTCACACTTGATGTTCTCCTAAACCACAGTAGCTCGGAGTTAGCAGTAATATAGCTAGTAATTGTGTATATGCAGATCTCACACCCCTAGAGAACAAGTGAATTGTCAAATAAAGATGCAGCATGCTGTAACAAAAAAAGGATTGTAACATGAGGTAGTAAACAAGATCTGTGGCAACTACTTTGAAGTTTTTGACATTCCTATAGTGGTTAGCTTGCTAGATGAAACATCCAAAATATGGAGGTTCTGCAAGGTAGAAAAACCTTCCATCTTTTGTATTCCATTCCATTATAGCTAAGGTGCAGTTCTTCTAACACAGTTCGTTCCTGAATTGCAAAATAGATGTATTACCATGCAACAATTACAATAGGCGAATTGGGAGGTTACGAAGTTGTGATAGAGTACCAGAAACCCATCCATTGAAGTCAGACTGCTGCTTTGCCAACTTATTTTTTCTTAATAATCTTCAAGCCACACAAGTTGACATGCCAAATTCGATTTCTCATGAAAGATACATGAAACATGAAACAAAGGCAGTTATAGCATTGTATATTTAGAAGAAAAAACACCATTGTTTCTAAGGTAATATCAAATTATTTTGCAAGAACAAATTAAATCAAGCATCACTAATACTGGAGCAGATGCAAAAATGTTCATGCATAAAACAAAAGAAGGTACCAAAAGCCTATAGTATACTTAGTATTTAGTAGTACAGTGGCCTCCAGCTCACAAAGAAAAAGTTGTGTCTCAAGCTATACTCCACCTGTCATTGTGGATAGTTTGTTGTGGACGTCAATCATTTGAATAATTGTGTTAACCTTGGCTACTCTGCAATCCCAGCACAGCTCCATGGAGTTGGCAACTCCATGGAGTTTTGGAGTTGGAGTGTTTGGCTGAATTTTTTGATGGAGTTGCTGGAGTTTAGGAGTGGAGCTGTGCCAAACAGGGCCTAATTAGTACATGAAGCAACATTAATCAATATATATGCAACTGAACTCGAAAAAACGAAAACAGCAGCTACCCAAATCCATATATATGCAACTGAATGAAAGGTTCTGTCCTATCTAGTTCCAGTGCTCTTTAATAAACAAAAATTGTAACAAATAAAAAAGGCCAAGATCTCAATTTGTACTTGTAGAAAAATTCACTATGCACAAATGAAATGAACATAGAAAAAACCATGATTAGTTGCCCCCATTTTATTGGCTTCCTAGTTGCAAGAACAAAAAACAAATCAGGGTGCAACACCTACTAATAACGTGTAATACATATGACTAGAAATCTAGAATATATATTATAACATGAGAGTAAGAAGCCAATCTGTAATCTGCACTAAATTAGGTCATACATCAAAAGAAAAACGAATAAAAACACAAAGACAGTGATTCGTAGATGAATCAAATACTGCCAGAACAACAGCTATGCTTATGTAAGCATGCAGCAATCTAAACTTTTGAAAATAGTTTGTACCATGCACTGATTTTTTATAAGCATATATGATAACTTTTCAAAGCAATGGTATCAGCGGCAGTGAAGTATGAAATCTGCAAATTTACAGACTCAATATATATGACACTTAATTGACAGCCAATGATACTGGCAGATAAAATCATCTCTAACAGTCTGACACAATGCAAAAGAAAAATGTGGCATTGCTGAAAAAGAGCAAGCAACTACTAGTTCTACTTCTGCTTTGGAAGCTCACCGAGGGGATCTGTACTGCCATAGCGCCGTTGCTATCTTGCTCCTCAGTCATCAACGCCTTCGACTTCTCGACAAGACCAGCCTCCTTCGGTGAGGAGCAAGACGATGGCCCGAGCTCGCCACGCGCCAGCGTCTCCACTATCGAGCTCATCGTGTTGCGGTGGTCGAGCTCGTCGTGCATCGCCCATTCGCCCCCACGCCGCTGCGGTTCTTGCTGGAGATTGGAAGGGAAACGAAAGGGGGAAGAAGAGTCTAGAGTTCAAAGGAGAAAGGAACGGATAAGGATAACTAAGGAAGCAATCTCAATACACAGGAAGAACGCCAGAGCAATCTGATTACATATGACGATGAGCCTAGAGGAGGGCGGCGACGGGCCTGGCGGTGGCGGCCTGGAGGAGCGCTGCCGCCGGGCAGTGGCGGGAGGCACAGGGCGTGGGTGCAGAGACGATGCGGTGGCGGTCTGGCGGAGGTGGAGGCATGAAGGCGGAGGCGGCATGGTCGGAGGATGAGGGAGGTTACTGGGTTAGCACTTAGCGGTTGCATACTTGCATAGCATACATGGGCCGTGTTGGGCCGGAAACAATTCAGGGAAAAAAGGAAAATCTTCACCCAAATACGGGATTCCGAAAATACGGCCAAAAAAACGTTGTTCCGTTTCCGTTTCGACAACCTCCATCCCGAATTCCGAACCATTTCGGGATTTTCACGAACTGTTTCCAGATTTTTTCTTAAAAAAGGAAATGGGCGGGTTAAATGTGGAAAAATGGCCGGGCGGAAACGGGATTCTTTCCGTCTGTTTTCAACACTATTCACGTTGGGCATGCGTATTTCATAGTTTTGTATAGAAAATATGTGTCAAAGGCAGAAAAGATTATGTTTGTGAATTTGGTATAGGAAATATGTGTCAAAGGTAGAAAAGATTATGTTTGTGAGTTGATGTCTGTGTTGATAGATGAATTGTGGTCCGAGGTTGTTGGTTCAAAGTCCAACCATGACTATTTTTTAATATTTTCGAATCCACTTTAATTTAGTTTTTAGGCATGCCACTTTAATGGTGCATTCAAATAACATATCTAGAAGTGCTTCTACTTGAGACATATATGACACGCTTTCTTGAGACGTGTCAATACCATCCAACAACGTATCTAGATAATAATCATAGAAGTGCTTTTATCAAAACGTGTCAACAACATTTTTAAAACGTATCTAAGTTGCAAGTTTTGAAGCGCTTTACTAAAGCGTGTTAACAACCATGTCTACTGACGGGAGCATACAAAATATAGATACGCTTTCAATAGCATAGCAATCCAAGCATGGCTACCACTATGTTTTGTTGTAGTGCGGTGACGAGGCGTCGGTGTAAGGAATTGGTGCTCGTAGACTAAGAGGGGAAGGGGGTAAATTAGGCAATCTAAAACCTTAACCTATAGCTTCCACTATTTTGCATGAACATAAATTAGATCATTCTATGGTTGATGTAGTGTGGAACCCTCATCCCAAAATAAGTTTTGCAACTTAGAGCCAATCCTAGTAAGATACTATACTAAGAAAGTAAAGGGACACAAGTTGCAAATATGAAATCTGGAAACGTAAAAGGTGAGGATGAGGGGAAGCAAACTCTTGACACGATGATTTATCCCATGGTATCGGTAGGCACTAAGCCACCACTAGTCCATGTTGTTGAAGCACTCACACAAGAGTAGTGCTTCCTAGTCACCAAGTCTCTTCCAGGACAGCTCTTGAATCGCCACAAAGGCTTGGCCACTAAGGCTCACGCCAAGTTCCTTGGTCATCTTGATGTCGTCTCCACTAAGGAGCTTCTCCATGAAGAAAGGGGGTCTCCACGTCCCTCCGCATACGGTCGTTGACGCCGCTCCACACCAAGCCGGAGGGTCTAAGACTTTCCAGTGAGCTACCAAGGCTCCAAGACGCCGGCACACCTTGTACAACTGTGGTTCACATTTAAACCAATCACAAGGTAGGCACACCTTGCACTCTCTCTTTCTCTAGGCCTATCCTAGCACTAATCACTCTCCTAAGCTTGTGCTAAGCCTTTGATAAACCACTTAATCACTTTTGGTGGCTTGAATGTGTCCTTCATGAGTCTTGATCTCCAATGGATTCCTGCACACTCCAGCAACTTCAAATGGGCGAGTGGAGGGGGTATAAATAGCCCAAGGCACCAAAGAGTCATTACTCCAACGGCTAGTTAAAGTATACCATCGAAACATTTTGACATGTATTGGAACATCCGGTGCAACTAGCCGTTGGCTCCTTCACGCCCAGCTTCTTCAAGAATTCATCAGACGCTTCATCCGATGGTATCGTCGGAACATCCAGTGCTAAAAGGTTTTTGCCCGAAACATCTCTGGAACTTCTCAAAGTAAATATGCTTCGACCAATGCCTCCAACTTCTGACCATCGGATTATCCGGTGCCCTAGGGTTGTCTTTATCTTCTCTGCGAATTGCTCTGATGCATGTAAATATAGGTTGTCGGATCATCCGATGCACTTGAACTTTTTTCCTGATTTTCCTGTTGTACTAGTTGCTCCGATGGTTAGTCCGATGCTTGCTCCAGTGGACCATCGAAACATCCGATGGTACTAAATTTTCTGAGTTGAATAATGCCACTTGCACAGCAAAAATACCGTCACTGGGATACCGTCACCAAAAATCTTTGGATTTTCTCTGTCATTTGGATGCTTGAATACTATAGAATAATCCTAAATACCAAAGCTTGGTCACTTGAATACCATTGCTTGGATGCTTGAATACCATGACTTGGCTATCAAGAATACCATAGCTTAGATGCTTGAATACCATGATTTGGACCTTACCATCACTACTGGAAAACTCAGTATTCATCCCGAGACTTAGTACCAGTTGGTTTTTGACCCGATACTAATATGAGCATTAGTACTGGGTCTAACGGTTAGTTCCCTAGCAGCCCACAATGACCCCCTTCAGTACCGGTTGGGGGCTCCAACCGGTACTAAAGGTCACCCATCAATACCGGGTGAAGCCTCCATCCAGTACTAATGTGCCTGAGGGACTTTAGTACAAGGTGGAGGCTCCACCCAGTACTAATTTGTGACTTTTAGTACCGGTTGGAGCCCCCAACCGGCACTAACTTTCCCCCTATAAATCAGGTGTCTTCTCCTCCTGCCCAAGCCATTTACTCTAACTCGGGCTTCATCCATTCATGGAAAAATAGGGGAGGTGGTGCCGGATTTTTGACCATTTTGTGGGAATTTCACTCATTCAAGTGTTCTAAAGGTTAGAAACTTGATCCTCCCTTGATACATGGTTAGTATACTAAGTTTTATGAGGATTATTCTGATTCCTAATTCGACCCCACATGAAGATCCATCAAAGTACAGAGTCAACAGAGCCAGCTCGACAACAGTAATTTTTGGTCCACAGTGTTGGGCGATGAAGTCGGCCATTACCTGACCCTTGACGGCCTTGGCCGATTCGTACTGCAGATCCAATTCCGAGAGGGCCAGAATCCATTTTCCAATCCTTCCCTTCAAGATCGGCAGAGACAACATATACTTGACGACATCATCTGGTTTCGGCATCCAAGAGTCTTCTGCTGACGTAATAAATTAGCCTCTCTTTTCCTTCAAACTCCTAGACCAACGCCGAGTCGATAGCTCGTTCATCAGCCGATAGATACAATCTGAAAGGTTTATCAGCCTGAGGAGGAACCAATACGGGAGGGGACACTTGATATTGTTTGATATCTTCCAATGCTTTTTGTTGTTCCTCACCCCAAACAAATTCTTGGTCGGGCTTCAACTTCAATAATGGGCTGAAAACTTGAATTCGTCCAGACATGTTTGATATGAATCTCCGGATGAAGTTGATCTTGCCAATTAAGAATTGCAACTCAGTCTTGTCTTGTGGAGCTACAACATTGTTGATGGCGGTTATAATCTTTTGGTTGATCTCGATACGATGCTCGTGGACCATGAAACCCAGAAACTGACCAGCCAAAATACCAAAAGCGCACTTGTTTGGATTCATTTTCAACCCCATGTTTCCTTGTGCATTCTAGCACCTTGCGTAAATCGGCCAAATGCTGTCGATATCCCTTTGACTTGACAACGACATCATCAATGTAAATCTCTACCAGCACACCGATAAGCTTGTGGAATATATAATTCATGGTCCTCTAATATGTAGCTCCAGTGTTTTTCAAACCGAAATTCATGACTACCCACTCGAACAAACCGAGATGACCAGGACACCTGAAGTTCGTTTTGGAGATATCTTCTTCAGCCATTAACACTTGATTATATCCGGCGTTACCGTCCATGAAGCTGATAACCTTATGTCCCGCAGCAGCATCTATCGGTGTAGCTTGGTTAAGATTCCTGAAATCAATGCAAACATGTAGTTTTCCGTTTTTCTTGTACAAAGGAACAATATTAGAAATCCAACCGGCATATCATAATTGCCGAATGAACCCTACTTCAATCAATCTTGTGATTTCTCCTTTATATCAGGTAAATTTTCGGATTACAACGTCGAGCAGGTTGCTGATACGGCCGATATCCTAGTTTTACGGGCAACCGATGTTTGACAATCGACCGGTCTAGACTAGGCATTTCATGATACTCCCAAGCAAAGCAATGTTTAGACTCCCTTAACAAATCTACTAACTCACGCTTATATTCATAATCTAACTTAGCACTAATATACGTCGGCCTTGGCTTGCTACCATCTCCAAGGTCTACCATCTCTAACGAATCGGCCGACGTAAACCCGTGCCCAAGCTTTCCATCTTCTTGGATGAACTCATCCATCAAGACAATTCTTTAGAGCTGACTGCTTGGATCGGCTGTAGACCGAAATCGGATACCTTTAAGAAGTTAGTGTCCCAGGTCTTGCCAGATATGCATCTGACGTGTTCGTAGCTCCACTGTTGCGTGTTGGCTATAGCAATGCTGTAAGAGGAGTCGACGGTGACCACCTCAATCATGTCGCCAATCCACTGGACAAGACACTGGTGCATTGTAGATGGGATGCAGCAATTTGCGTCGATCCAGTCTCGTCCAAGCAGCATATTATAGGACCCTTTACCATTAATGACAAAGAAGGTGATAGGTAGGGTCTTACTGCCGATGGTGAGGTCGACGCAGAGTGCCTCCCGGGCTGGAGATATGTTGCCTTTGAAGTCCTTGAGCATCATGTCTATCTTCATCAAGTCTTCTTCACCCTTGCCAAGTTTTCAGAACATGGCATATGGCATGATGTTCACAGCTGTGCCTCCATCTACCAACAGCTTGGTAATTGGTCTTCCGTTGACTTGCCCCTTGAGGAAAAGAGCTTTGAGATGCTGGCGTTTTTCATCCTCGGGTTTTTCAAAAGTGGTGGTCATTGGCTCCAAAGCCAATTGTGCCATCTGCTCCTCTGCTTTTGTTGTGTTATCGCGGTCAGCAAGTGCCATGAACTCCATTGGTAAGATGAATACCATGTTGACGTCGGCAGCCGAACCCTGATCATCCTATCCTTCTTCGGCTTTTCTTCTGGGGCGCCAAACTTGAGACCTGACCCCTTTTTTATCCAACGCTTGCCTCTGTTCTTCTTCTTGTTGTTCCCATTGGTGTAAGTGTTGGACCCTTCTCTTCTGAGATTTGGTCAAACCATCCGGGCACCATCTGGGGTTCACTGGTTTACCTGGTCATTTCATACATTCCCAGTCCGACACCTAGCCCAATGGATTTTCATCAGAGACTCTCACGTCGGTCATCTCTCCCAACTGATTATATGCGCTAGCTCTGCCCCCCAGCCGATTACGCCCAGCTACTCTGCCCTCCAGCCGATCACGCACTGAAACACGCCAGTCATCTCGCTCGAGCTTGTTTCTGCTGATCGACTCCTATCCTCAATCTTCGGACCATGACCTCTTGAATGGACGGTTGCCGCAGTACTGGCCGTTGCACTCAGGACAATCGTCGGCCGACAGCAATCTGAGATTGTTCTCCCAACAGTGGATGAAGAACGAACACCTCTAGTGGTCTTCATGCCAGCGCATCATATCTTCCCAACATCTCGTGTCTTCCTGTTGCCTTTGGTACTTGTTGAGTAGATCTCGAGATGTGATAGGCTGACGGGGCCGCTCCAGGTTTCTGCTGTTGACGTCATCGGCCGATACCTGGTTCCTGGGGTCCACCGTCCCATTCTTTTCGGCCAATGTTGACGTCAGTACTTTGGTCTGGAGTGCATTCCTACCGCCAACGTCGACCATGTTGGTTGGAAAGAATGTTGGTCGATCTTCATTGGTTTGGCCGGTTTTGTCGAGACTTCGAATTTAAGTCTCCCTTGCTCAAAAGCTGATTGTATTTGCTGACGAAAGATTTTGCACTCATTGGTATCATGAGATGTGGCATTGTGCCACTTGCAGTAGTTCATCTTCTTAAGGTGTTCGGCCGATGGAATTGTGTGGTAAGGCGAGAGCTTGATCTGTCCTTCCTGTGGCAGCAAGTCAAAAATCTTATTGGCCTTAGACGTATCAAAGCCAAACGTCTCCGGCTCTTTCTTTCCAAATGGGCATGATATTGGCTTTTTGCCCTTGACCCATTCTGCCAAGCCGATTTCTGCCTCTTCCTCTGAATCAGATCCCCCCACGTACACCACCTTTTTCTAGAAATTTCTACATTGGTCAAAGGGCGCACCTCCTGACTTGATAGCCGGTGTACTATCTGGCTCAGACTCTCGAACTCTTGAGAAGCATATTTTTCTTTGATGTGCGGTAGGAGCCCTTGAAAAGCAGTATCGGCCAGCTGGCCATCAATCAAGACTAGACTGTAGCATTTGTTCCTGACCTCTCTGAACCTCTGTATATAGCTGGCCACCGACTCGTCGCTTCTTTCCTTGAGGCTAGTTAGATCTGACAGTTTCATCTCGTGGACCCCCGCAAAGAAGTACTTATGGAATTGTTTCTCCAAGTCGGCCCAAGTGATGATGGAGTTGGGCGGCAGCGTAGTAAACCATTGAAATTACGACCCGGACTGGGATGATGAGAACAAGCGTACCCTCAGAGCATCTTGTGCAGCAGCTTCTCCACACTGGATGATGAATCTGTTTACATGTTCCACTATAGATGTATCGTCCTGACCCGAGAATTTGGTGAAGTCGGGCACCTTGTACCGATGAGAGAATGATAACAGGTCGTAGGCGGGTGGGTACGGTGTCCTATATGTGTAGGTTTGCACCTTTGGCTTTAGCCCGAATTGGTCTTGTATTATATCAGCTTTTCTTGCGGTCCAATCCACCTGCTGCTGCTGCTGATGTACAATCGGCTGAACCATCGGCATATGCTGTTGAACTTGCGGCATAGTAATTGGGTGGAAGATTGGTGCGTGCTATGGAGCTTGTGGGTGGACAGTCGGCTGAGGAGCCGACGGCTGCTGATGAGCAGAGTCAACGTGTCGTAGCGCATCTGTTGCCTCATCATACAATAATATTGGTGCTGCATCTCTGAGAGGATCTGGAACACCTGCCCCCCTACTGATTTCCGGAGAAGTCTGTTAATACTGCGGGGCTGTCGGGCGGGAAGCCGATGGAAATGACGTCTGCACCGAAGATCTTGGAACGTAAGCTCCTGAAGGAGCTCCGTAACTAGTGGATGGATCTAGACCGGCAGGTATTCCTGCTGTTCCCCACTGCACTGATGTCGTTAATGGCGGTTGCATAGGAGGTGTAGGCTGAAGCGGTACTCGTGATGGAGAAGGCAGTGCACCGCTATAACCCAGGTGCAATGTTGTGTTGTACCCCTCGTTCTGCACCTGCATCGGCTGAGGAACCGATTGGAACATGCTGGGTGCCGCCGAGAAGCCTCCGACTGATGCGCTGATACGAGGGGCGTAGGCTGGCCCCTGATAACCCTACGCCACACCATTGGCCATAGAGCTGATGACGGCGTTGTACACTTTGTGAGTCATCACCTTGGACTGATCAATCATAGCCTGATAAATAGAATGCTGGAGCATCTTGGACATTTTCCCCGAGTCTTCAGTGATGGTGATTTGGCGAGGAGTCGGGAGGGCGGTCTTTTTGACTGGTTCCCCGCTCCTGGTGCGACTGTAGGATTGCAGGCATGCCTTCTTGAACTCTTCGACAGCCTTTTCCATCTCATCCTTCTGGTCGTCCTTGAGATCTGCCTCGGTGACTTTGATGACATTGTCTTCCAAGATTTCAGCAGCCTTCTGTTTCGACATGTTGGATCTTCCTTTGGTCTCACCGGGCATGCCAAAAGTGTGTTGACGTAGAAAATTGGACAGTAGTCCCGACCCCTGCGTCGAGCACATGACCCGGGAGAATCTGCTTAGCTCCTATTCAGGTTATCACCCTGGTGCGGTTCCCGTAGCGTGCCAGTCAATCTGACCTGTTGATTGACAAGGAAGAAAAGATATCAAATTCCAGAGATTCGATCGGCTGAAGTTCCGATCTATTCCAAAAGATGTATCAGCGGATTGGCCGATTTGATATAAGGATGACCGGCTCTGAAACAACCGATAATCACGTAGCAAATGTAAAAGAAACTACTAGAGTAACTTAAACAATGTTAGGAAAACAACACTTGAAATAGATCTAATCGGTTGTATGGTAATAAAGAATGTATAAATATAGCCGACAGTTCGTGCCTCAAGCTGGATAACTGGTAATAAAAACTCAAATAACAGGCAAAACCTATAATTCTAGCAAATATCGATAACTAGTGAATAAATCTAAACGAAACAACAGCGATGCGCCCGAAGTTAAAGTTTAGATATTACTCGAAACGCGGAACTTACAAATTGGCCAGAGGTCACGTTGATGCAACCTTGCCAACTCGCACGAACTCATGAAAAGAAAAGGGTTTGGTGAAGTCGCCGATTTGAAAGTAAAGTTGCGCGAAAAAGTAGATTTGTATTGATGTTTTGTTGATATTCTTTTACAAGCCTTACGAGGCACCTATTTATACCCTGTTACAACTTGTTTCCTAACCGACTACGATTCTATCTCTTATTCAAAGTAACAAATATTTACATACGGATACCACTCGCATTGGAGTCGAACACCATTCAATCCTCTATAGGCCAATCCTGTCTTCATCTTGTTATTGCCTTGGCCCATTCAGGCTCATATCGGCCGAGCTATTTTGGCTCCCAATTGGCCAGTCCCCATGGACTTCATCAGCTAATCGGCTGAAAGCACTGTAGCTTTATCGGCCGATTTCTCTAGCCACAGCCTCTTGTTTAACCGCATCGATCACTTTTCTCTCCTGTTGACGCCGACCCTAACACGTGTCAAAAACCGGCATCAAAAGGAGGCTGCCCCTCAACATCACCAGGATCATCTCGCCAGATCTTATACCGCAGCACTCCGCACACACGACAAGCATCCAATTTCTCGTATTCATCACCACGATAGAGAATACAGTCATTAGGCTATGCGAGTATCTTCTGAACCTCCAATCCTAGAGGGCAAACAACCCGTTTAGCTTCATATGTTGTGGACGGCAATTCATTATTCTCGGGAAGAATGTTCTTTACAATTTTTAATATCCCCTGAAATGCTTTATCGGACACAACATTTTTTGCCTTCTATTGCAGCATTTCTAGTGTGGTACCCAGTTTTCTGTGCCCCTACTTGCAATCTGGGTACAATAATTTTTTGTGATCATCTATCATATGCAGCAACTTTTTTGATTCCTTCTTAGTTTTGCAATCTCTTTGTGCATCCTATAGCACCTGACCAAGATCATCATTAGGGCCGTCTTCTGCAAACTCTTCTTCATCAACCTCGTCCATTGTAGTATCTACAAAAGCTTGACTTGCACCTCAGTCTAGAATGTTGTTATCATCCTCCTCTTCTTCGCCGTCTTCCATTATAACTTCTCTTTCGCCGTGCTTGGTCCAAACCAAATAGTTAGGCATGAAACCGTATCTAAATAAGTGGTTGTGAATAGTCCTCCAGGAAGAGTAGTCCTTGTTGTTACTGCATTGGAAGCATGGACAACATATGAATATCTTCTCTAGCTTGTAGGCTTTGGCCACTTTGAGAAAATAATGCAAGCCATCAACAAACTCCTTGGTCCATCGTCCGCGTTATACATCCATTGCCGGTCCATCCGCATCGTATTACGTGAGAAATGAAGTCTTCATATTAGATAAAAAAACTTGATCAATATTAGGTAGGGGAAAAATAGAGTAAATGTATTTATAATATTTAGTCATTGCAATAAACATCAGATAAATAAATTATGTCATGAGAAATGGACATAGGTCTTCATATTAGATAAAGAACTTGATCAATATTGATAATTTATACCAATCAACCTTCATAAAGATAAAAAACAATTCACATGAAAATTACACCAATCAACATTCGTAACATTCGGTCGACAAAAAGAAAAATGCTAGAATTCTGGAACAAGATAATAAAGGTACATATATTACAGACGCTCCATAGTAGACACATAGTCAATTATCCTAAAATAATGGTACAAAATAGCAGAATGTTTATCCTCCAAGCCATCTTTGCACATGATTCAATCTTCTACGAAGTGTATGGAAAGCCACCTCCGCTCCTCCAGTACCAAAGAATAGTGTAAGCACATTCATGCCATGTGCAGACACTGTTCTCTGGTATTGGAGGAGCGGAGGAACTAGCTCTTTAGAATGTTCCTCCAGTACCAGAGAATGGAGAGCCACCTCCGCACCTCCAATACCAGAGAATAGTGTAAGCATATTCATAGGTTGCTTGCTTGCCATGAAGGAGGAAGAAGCTCTCGGTCTGGTGGAGTGGCTCGAGCTCGGGGAGGAAGAAGGGAATTTATAGGCAAGGAGTTTTTATCCCGGTTGGAATTACCAGTCGGGAAAAAATGGTGGGGAAGGGGGGGCTTTTGTCCCGGTTGGAAAAAGGGTTGGAATTTCCAACCGGGGACAAAGCTTCCCCCGTCAGTAGCCCCAATCGGGATTAAAGGTTGGGGGGGGGGGGGCTTTAGTCTCGGTTGGTCTTTCCAACCGGGACTAAAGCTTCCCCGTCGGTGACCATTAGTGGCTTATTTTTGATCCGGGACTAAAGGCCCTTTAGTCCCGGGTCCAAAGTGAAGCGGGACAAAAAGGTTAGATGTGGCTTTTGGGTACGGTTTCTTCTAAAAAAAGCTGGACTGCCACTCGTTTTTATTTTCTTCTTTCTAATAAAGCTTATGACAAACCTTGTGTTACCCTTTCGGGAAAACAAAACAACTCAAGAAACATTTCAGAGCGTCTGACATGTTCATGTTGTATGTCTATTTTGCTTAGTGCACCCCTCTGACAGTTGTCAAGATCTCCCAATATAGATAGAGTAAAATTTCATTTCCCGGTGGATTTACCATAGAAACTGTCTTCTATTTCAGGACAGTGGTAGTACAAATCTGGTGGGTACAATTGACAAAAATTCCCAAGATTATCCAAAATTTGCCAAATCTACAAACTTAATTAATAATATTTTTTTTGAACAAACTCAACTTGGCAGGATTGACATTTTCACTGCCCAGCATGTAAACCCGGTTTCCATCGATGTTCATGTTTCCAATGGATGACAGATCAATGTAGCTAGCACAGGATTCACGTGCAACAGGAGGTTCCTTTCTTGATTTTCCTTCCTATCCTACATCCTGGAAAGCCAAAGAGAGCAATCATCGAGATACCTCCCCTGCTATCTACTCTATCCCCTTAGCACTCAACTTTATCCTACATGCTCACACCATTCCCAACGACGCCAAACAGGCTTGCCTATTAGGCCGTTACATATTCCTCGCTTCCTCAGTGCTCCGGACAGCTAGAACGAAACCCCAATCAGGAGTGCACCTCATCCACCTTCTCGCATAGTAGTTTATAGATTACATTACACTCAATCTTGCCGTACTATAGAATCTTGATCTTTTCACGTAAATTAAAGCCTGCAAATGCGGTAATAAATGACTATCATTCTTCTGAATTCTCGCTGGTCAGCTTTCAGATGTAAAAACATGCAGGGAGCTCGCAGTGACCATGATATGCCTCCTTCTGAAAAAAAAAATTCACCCTTGCTCTTCGCAGACGGTCTAAGTAGATTTACTTAAGGACTGTAATGATCGCGACATGTCACATAGTGGACAGTTCAGATTATCATTGTGCCGACTGCCGTGACCGTAATTCCAATTTGAGTCTTATGTTAGACATGAGTAGTTCAGAGCGACAGGGACTAGTCCTGTATGCACATGACAGTGACCTCTTTTCCGGACACCGAGCACGCGCGCCGTGGCATGCAACGCAAGTAACCGCATGCATATGCCTATATATCAAGAATAGAGTTCTAGACGATCTCAAAAAAAAAGACTAGAGTTCTAGACTATTAAGATTATTAGCTAACCATCGAGCAATCAACTCTCTCTCTCTACTCCGACATACAATCTGCTACCTTTCACCGGATCCATGGCTGCCGCCGCCGCGAGCAGTAGAGCGTGGGTGGTGGACGTGGAGAAGACGCTGGAAGAGGCCGACGCGTCGTTGGAGGTCTACCTGTGGCAGCGCCACAGCATCTACCGCGTGCCGGCGTGCATCAAGGACCTCAAGCCCAAGGCGTACCGGCCGCAGGTGGTGTCGCTGGGCCCCTTCCACCACGGCGACAAGGAGCTCCAGCCCATGGAGGAGCACAAGCAGCGCGCGCTGCGGCACCTGCTCCGGCGGGCCAGGCGGCCGCTGGAGGCGTTCGCCGCCGCCGTGGAGGAGGTCGCCGAGCAGCTGGAGAGCGCGTACATGGACCTAGGCGACCAGTGGCGCGGCGAGGAGGGGAGGAGGGAGAAGTTCCTGGAGATGATGATCGTCGACGGGTGCTTCCTGCTGGAGGTGATGAGGGCCGCCGGCCGCGACGGGAAGAACACCGGGGACTACGCGCCCAACGACCCGATCTTTAGTCATCATGGGGTGCTCTACATGGTGCCCTACATCCGCCGGGATATGCTCATGCTCGAGAACCAGCTGCCGTTGCTCCTGCTGCAGAAGCTCGTCGCCGTCGAGGGTGGCAATCCCCCGGTAAATGATTTACTACCTTACCCGTCTGTCATACGATGCCAAACCCACCGGTCACGAGTAAGTGTCGTTTTTTGGTTGCATGTAGTCGTTTTATCATCGGTATCTCGCTGAATATTTAATTAATTGAACTTTTGGAAAAGGTATGGCTAAATTTTCTCTTGAAAAATAGTTTCGAAGCAAAATGGCATTGCTGTATTTATCTCATTTTTAGCAGTGTTTTGTCTCGAGTTCTTCCGTTTTACATCACAAGTCATTCTCTCCTAAGATCAGCTTTGTTTGGATTGTAATTATGTCTCCACTACATTATACTTCCTCTGTTCCAAATTATAGGTCATTTTGGTTTTCCTAGCTTCACAAATATTATTATGCGTGTCTAGTATATGTCTAGATGCATAATAATTATATTTATAAATCTATAAAAGCTAAAACAACTTATAATTTGGAGCGTAGTAGGGAGTACGTAATATAGTTCACACACGAAGAGTAATTAATTTTAGTAGTGTAATCAAAGTTTCCAACGGCATTTTGATTCATTTCTAACGTGTCATATTAAACTTACAATGACATGAGAGCAAATATTGAATTATCCTATTATTCGCATAAATGAACTCAAACTAACCAATTAAAATACTTCAATCTGCATGGATTACGGGTGCCACCACGCAGAACGACGACGTGATCAACAGGATGGTGCTAAAGTTCATGTCCCCGTCGTCCCGGCAGCCACCGGCCGGCACCAGTCTTGGGCTCCACCCGCTCGACGTGTGCCGCCGGAGCATGCTCTATGGCCCGTACCAGGCCACACGGGACCCGAAGGACGTGGTGGCGGAGGCGGACATCATCCGGTCGGCGGTGGAGCTGTACGAGGCCGGGATCCGGTTCAAGAAGAGCCACTCGGCGAGCCTCCACGACATCCGCTTCCGGCACGGCGTGCTGAGAATGCCGGCAGTGACGGTGGACGACTCCACCGAGTACATGTTCCTCAACATGATGGCGTTCGAGCGGCTGCACGTCGGCGCCGGAAACGACGTCACGGCGTACGTCTTCTTCATGGACAACATCATCGACTCCGCCAAGGACGTGGCGCTGCTGAGCACCAGCGGCATCATCCAGAACGCCGTCGGCAGCGACAAGGCGGTGGCGCAGCTGTTCAACAGCATCTCCAAGGACGTCGTCCTCGAGCCGGAGAGCGCGCTGGACGCTGTTCACCGGCAGGTGAACGCCTACTGCGGGAAGCCATGGAACATGTGGCGTGCCAACTTGATCCACACCTACTTCCGGAGCCCTTGGGCGTTCATGTCCCTCGCCGCCGCCGTCTTCCTCCTCGTCATGACCATCATGCAGACCGTCTACACTGTGCTGCCATACTACCAGCAGGACCAAGCCAACAACAGCTCTCCAGCGGCACCGGCTCCAATGTGATCTTGCAGCGCAGCTTTTGCATTCATCTACATGCAAGCGTCCCGGCTCTATGTACATGGAATATCTGTTTGACTTTGTTTTGCACTTTTGTGCCTTGATTTTCTTGAGTTGCCTTGTGCTGCGTAATGTTTTCGATTCCATTTGCCTTGTTTGAGTTGTTGAACCGAGGATTCTGAATTTGGAAAAGAGTGGTGCTATTGATCAAAACTGAAATAAAGTTGTTTTTAACGCTCAACCCCAACAGGGAATAGCAAATTTACAGACGACTGGATGGAAGCCTCCGTTTGGTCGATCTTCGACACATTGTTCTTTCCGCTTTTGTATCCTGCTCGAGCACCCATTCCCTTTTTATCCACACCTCGCTTAGCGCATGCTAACCCGCCTCACGTGTGTATCTTCCTAATCCCTAGCTCTAGATCCCCACACGATTAATCAAACAAATAATAAAATTGGGAAAAAAATTTACCAAAAAAATATTGGAATAATACATTTTCCAAAAAAAAAATGTTTTTGAGAGCAAACTTTCAAGAACAAAAAATTGAAGTACATACCAAAGTTTTCAAAAAAAATGTTAGAAATATTCAATTCAAAAAATTGGAAACAAACTTTTGTGAAAAAGTAACTAAATTTTTTTCATAAAAAAAATTTAGAAGAAAAATGTTTGAACAGAAAAAAAAAAGTTATAGGCAAAAGCTTTGGAAGGAAAAATTATAGAAAAAATTTCAAAAAAGAAAAAATGAAAAACACAAAAACAAAAGGTCTCAGGTAAAAATGGAGAACAAAGAATTTGAAGCAAAACTTTAGAAGGAAAAAATGAGAATAAAAATTTGTAGAATAAAAAATAAGAAACATGAGGAAAGACATGTCGTCTGGCTAGCAGATCGGGTAGATCTCGCTCGTCGCTCCCTTCATGGGAGCTCACCGGGGCCACCGCTGCTCCCTCCCTAGGAGCTCGCTAGAGCCGACATCGCTCCGGTGCAGCCCGGATCCGCCTACGACAGCCTCGTTAACACCTGCTCCTGTGTGGGGTGCTCGCGGTGCTGCTCCAGTACCGCTCAAGGGAGTTCGCCGTGCCCCGCCGTTGCTGGACCCGCGGAAATGCAGCTCCAGGCATGCTGCGCTGGGGTCAGGCTCCGCCCCGCGCTAAGCTCCACCATGCGGAGCTCCACTGTCAGATTGAGAGAGAAGAGGAAAGCCTTGGAAAAAAGAGAAGGGGAATGGACCGTTTAACCGGAGAGAGAAGGTGGAAAAGAAAAGAAACTAGACAATTGAAATCTAGTGGGCCCCACCATGTGAGGTTTGAAACTGCAAAATTAGCTTTGCGATCCCTAACCTTTCATCCCTGTCAGAAAAGAAATGGTATTTATATGGTATTCATGCTCTCTTTTTACTAAAATTTTGATGGCTTGAAATTCATCCTTGGAACCTACAAACACCTATAAAAAAGTACATCCTCACCAACATATTAGTCGTAGTGAATTAGACTATGTTGTCACCCAATCACCAAAATGACAAACAATAGTCTTAGGCCATTTTCCTTACATACTTATTAAGGAAAATTAAGCTATAGAATTTTAGATGTTCTATTTAAACAAAATATATTGACAGTCATAATTTAATGTGTTGCACCCAACCCAACAAGAGACAATGCTTTTGTGGCTAAAGGGTGGTAAATACAACAAAAAAAATCTTATTTCAAAAATACATGTCAGCACGGATCAATTGGGGCCGGATTGTCTCACGCAAGCATTCCTATAATAGTTATGCATTATGTATCACCAGAAGCTTCGTTGCAGCCACCAATTCCTCTCATTTAGAAAGTTTGACATAGGACAACAGTAAAGTGAACTATAATTTGAAACTGAGGGAATATATATTAATAGTTAAAATGATAGAATTCTAACTACCAAAACTATATGCCATGTACTTCCAATCAGAGGTAATATCATGCATGCTGAACCGATTGGATTTGTTTTGTTGCATACTTAAAAATCGCTGCTGGCCAGTAAAACTGGCTAAAGAAATTTCAGCCCTTTCACCATTAACAAAAAAAATTCAAATAAATTTCAAATCTGTGAACTGAAACCATGCATCCTGAAATGCAAAATATGTGAAACTTTTGGAAATTTTGACAAAATTTACTTAACTTTTGCCAAAAAGGGCTGACTACATCCTGCTCGACCCGTTCGAATTTTCCGCGGGGACCAACCAGGTCCAGGTTTAGTTCCGGTACGCGGAACTTTTTCTGTGTGGACGGCAGACCACATATATATGTCTCACGTGAGTCACTTGTACTTGGAGCTTCGTTTCTTGATTCCTCCTTCTCAATGCATGATGGAAAACTACAGAGAGCGATGATCAAGATACCTCTCCTGCCCTCTAGTCAATCCTCTTACCACCCATCCACGACGGCCAGCAGGCCGCCTTTTACATATTCCTCGCTTCCTCACTGGTATCCCAGCCAGCTAACCATTCAGGTTGACATATTAAACTAAGTCACACTACTAGCATCTTGATCTGTTTATATATTGTAAAACCTGTACCTGAACATGGTAAACTAAGTCACGCTGATGACCTTGATGTCAGCTAGCTGTAAAATAAAGCGTGCAGCTCTCAGTGACCATGGCAAAGTTATAGTAGTATAATGTGATTAGCCTCTTTTTAATTTAACACCTATCACGACACATTAATTGCAATGTTTAGAACTCATTTAGTAGCCATATGCATTCACATGACAGTGGCCTCTTTCCCTGCACTTAGCACGCAAGAGGTGGCATGCAACGCAAGCTAGCTACCCGATACGCCTATGTGGCTATTTTGCAACGCCGATAGCTTGAACACATATACATGGCTATATAAATCTAGGTTTCTATTGCCAACGTTAGTGTCTAGCTTCCCTTCATGAAAGTCTAGATGAGTAGCTATAGCAGTCGAATCACAAGTTAGCTTAGGCATCTTCTATACGAATTGCTCGTCGGATCAATGGCGGCGGCCGGTGGCGGCAGGAGGGTATGGGTGGTGGACGTGGAGAAGAAGCTGGATGAGGCCGACGCGTCGGTGGAGGTGTCGCGGTGGCAGCGCCACTGCATCTACCGCGTGCCGGCGTGCATCAAGGACCTGAAGCCCAAGGCGTACCGCCCCCAGGTGGTGTCGCTGGGCCCCTTCCACCACGGCGACCCCGAGCTGGTCCCCATGGAGGAGCACAAGCGCCGGGCGCTGCGGCACCTGCTGCGCCGGGCCAAGCGGCCGCTGGAGAAGTTCGCCGCCGCCGTGGAGGAGGTCGCCGAGCAGCTGGCGAGCGCGTACCTTGACCTCGGCGCCGAGTGGAGGGAAGGTGACGGGAGGGAGAGGTTCCTGGAGATGATGATCGTGGACGGGTGCTTCCTGCTGGAGGTGATGAGGGCCGCCAGCCTCGACGTGGTCGGGAAGAGTAATACCGGGGACTACGCGCCCAACGACCCCATCTTCAGCCACCATGGGGTGCTCTACATGGTGCCCTACATCCGCCGCGACATGCTCATGCTCGAGAACCAGCTGCCGCTGCTCCTGCTGGAGAGGCTCGTCGCCGTCGAGACTGACAAGCTTACGGTAAATTATTTGATTCTCTGCTCATTGTTTTTAGAACGTCAAGTGCAACAAGCTAAGCATAGGATCAAGCAGGCGGATAACGTAAATTTCTTCTATTTTTAGCACTGTTCTCTTTATGCTTGGCTTTGTCAAGGCATCGATGCCAAAGAAAGCAAAAGCAAAGCAAGATGTATAGCACCTTGGATCTTGACTTCTCTTCTTTTCACATGGCATCACACTTGCTTTTAGAGAGACCACTTCATTCTTTTCTGCAACGTAGAAATGTATCATGTGAACCTTACAACAGTTTCACACAGCACAGATCAATTTCTGTCGGGATTGGGAAAATTTTACATGTTTCAGAAGAGTAGTAACTTATTGAGACACTTATGCATTAGTTCATTTGTTGCCACTAGTTCACTGGGTTCTGGGATTCAGTTTGAAATGGATGAATTTAGTGGAATCTCCCCATTTCACTGAGGACTGAAATGAAGTCGAATTGGTCAAAACAAATTAACCAAAGTTGAATTTTTCCACCATTGTTAAGATTTATACCAGCCCACGTACGTACTCCCCTAGGTATAAAGACGTTAATAAAACTTAATATGTCTCCCCTTTGTGAGAGTAGTTGATATGTCTCCCCTTTGTGAGAGTAGTTGATGTGGTAGTTTTTTTTATTACCCAGTCTGGATTTACTTCTACTTTTTAATATAATCAGCAGCCCGGTTCGTTTTTTTCTAACAATGAACAACATGTCTTCTTCCTTAGCTCCTCACCATATCTCCCTAGCTAGTTCTCCCCTGCCATCTTCTCTAGAGTGTTCAATTCCTAAATTTTCATCACAGTCTAGCAAAATTTCATTTAAAATGAATTATATTCATTGATCGGTCAAGTCCTAAATCCCAGTCCAAATTCTTCAAAATTTCAGAAAATCATTCATTTCGGTGGTATCCAAATTTTTTCGTATTTCGAATCCCAAAGCTTCTTCACGTGAAAAAGCTGTCAAGCACTGCTTTTTGGTCTTGCAACTGAACTAGAACCATTGAACCCTTTTGCATGTGCACGTAGAATGGCGATGTCATCAACAGGATGGTGCTGAGGTTCCTGTCCCCGTCGCCGCGGCTTCCGCCGCCCGGTGCCACTCCGGGTCTCCACGCGCTCGACGTGCACCGCCGGAACATGCTCTACGGCCATTACCAGGCGCCGCACTGGAGCTCGCGCGACGTGCCGGAGGCGGACATCATCCGGTCGGCGGTGGAGCTGTACGAGGCCGGGATCCGGTTCAAGAAGAGCCACTCGGCGAGCCTCCACGACATCCGCTTCCGGCACGGCGTGCTGAGCATGCCGGCAGTGACGGTGGACGACTCCACTGAGTACATGTTCCTCAACATGATGGCGTTCGAGCGGCTGCACGTCGGCGCCGGCAACGACGTCACGGCTTACGTCTTCTTCATGGACAACATCATCGACTCCGCCAAGGACGTGGCGCTGCTGAGCTCCAGGGGCATCATCCAGAACGCCGTCGGCAGCGACAAGGCAGTGGCGAAGCTGTTCAACAGCATCTCCAAGGACGTGGTGCTCGAGACGGACAGCGCGCTCGACGCTGTGCACCGGGAGGTGAACGCCTACTGCCGGAAGCCGTGGAACATGTGGCGCGCCAACCTCATCCACACCTACTTCCGGAGCCCATGGGCGTTCCTCTCCCTCGCCGCCGCCATCTTCCTCCTCGTCATGACCATCATGCAGACCGTCTACAGCGTGCTGCAATTCTACCAGAACAACGGCAGTGGCAGCTCGTCTACGGCGCCGGCTCCGATGTGACAATTGCCGTGCAGCTTTTGCATTCATTTGCTTGCGTGCTGCGCCATGCATATTGGTGATTTGGTTGAGTTGGTTTTGTTTTGATTTTCTTGAAGATATGATGTGTTGAATGTTGCTTATTTCATTTTGTTGATGATGTTTTTTTTGATCTTTTTGTGTGCCTTGTTGAGTTTGTTACAATTGAAGGTTTGGAATTATGGAAAAAGGACTTCAAACCCCCGATTCTAAACTGGTACAAAATAAATATGAAAAGAATAAAGCAACTCACAATATAGTGCATATAATTGACTATGTCATATTTGCTAGTTGAAATTTCCGCGTGCATTGGACCAATTCTAAACTTAGCATAGGGTCCCAAAATTCTAAGACGCTCCTGCTACAGGCGTGTGTTACAGCATGCGGGTAGCACTGACTGTTTCAGAAAGCTGGTGCTCTATGCTGTGTTATTGTTCTCTCTAAATCTTGAACGTCACTGAGAAGACATGCAGTCAGCCTCCGATTCCTATAAATTTCAACTGTCCAAACACAAATGCCACCAGTATTTAATAAGTTAAAACACTAGTATACTTCATGATTTGGAATATGATGAAAGGGAAGAAACAAACCAAACATGGTCATATGTCTTACAATGTTGTTCTGTGGTTCCCTCCAATAGAAGCCATGCACCAGGATTGGGGCGATGTTGCATGCCACTAGAGCAAATATGATGAGAGCATGCTTTCCCACCCACTCCATTGGGAAAAGCGGCTTCTTGTAACCATAAACATCCACCTGGAAGCATATACCATGTCGGTGACATCACGAATCCATGTAGCGCAAACCATTCGTCCTAGTTGGCGTAACTGCGTATCTTCTATTATGTTAAATTGTTAATGGAACAGGGGACGTACTTTTCGAAAACCCATTGGTTCATTCACACATGAACATAGTGGAAACAAAATGATGTTGAAACATTTTGGATATACTTGTCCTTCAACTGGCTTGGTTTAATTAGTTACTCAGGTATCAATATTTCAATAATTTATCAAATGAACGGCAGAGCTCATGTGCTTTTAGAAAAAAAAACAAGAAAAGTGTCACCAACCAGCAAATAGATTCCTGCAAAGAAGAGACCCGCGGTGCCCGTGGTGAGGCAGGTGTAGCTCAGACTATATAACGACTTGTTCAAGTGCAAGCCTGCATGTGAATAACCCAAATGAAGATGATAAGCATACTACACGGTGTTAAACTACTGAAACAAAATTTTAGTTGGTAGTGTTGACGTTGACTACTGAAGGCCCATTACAGAACCTGATTTAGTAAAGCGTCAGTAACATTCTTCATGTTCAGTAGTTTAGGGTGTCTTTTTCGGCAGCACATGCTAGGTGCTGGATATCATTGTACCCTAGGGTGAGATGTGCCCACCGTACAACACAATTATTATTATGACAGCAAAGTACTTAGCTAACTAATCATTTCATTACCAAACAAGTCAAGCAAGAAGCCAAGAATCAGCAAGCTTAGTGATGGAATCGACCACCGCACTATTCTCTCGCCATGCTCCTGCAGTAACAAAATTTCAAGAAAAAAACAGCAATTGTAAGTTATGTTAAACATACAGAACACTGACCACAATTACATACTTATCAAGGAATTGCACAAACTCCGATTGAAAGAGAAAAAAATGAAGAAGCAACATTTACTTCTGTATAGGTACCTTGAAGTGCACAATGACATGCCCAATTTGGAGCCCGATCAAGCAGGTCACAATTGCCATCAGGGAACTACAAATGGCAAAAACATACATAGTTTAGCAGTCAAGTAAGTCATTCAGAAATTAAGCTAGTGTAAGCCACTAATTACCTGAGGAGGCCTTCAGGTTCAAAGGGAGCTTCACACCATGTCGGACCGTCTGGTGGAAGTGGCCCATTTCGTGGGGAGTTGATGCTACATTGCTTCAAAAAAAAGTATAAATGATAGACTGTAAGTTCATCAATAGTAGCTGTAATATACTCATAGAATAAAAAACACTACTATTTGATGTGTGCATTTTAGAAAATCCAGGTTCAAACTTCAAGAGCCAAGTTTCAAATATGCATAATAAAGTTGTCTTCTAGCACACATTTCATCAACTGCATTTTTTTGCATACCGCTGTCTTGAGGTAAACGGGGTGTGTATAGAGATGTTGGATTCCAATAACACGTCGATCAATCATGCCCACAGCATTGCAGCCAGGCCCTATATCACCCCTCACCCCACATTTCACCTGGACGCAGCAAAATAAAAACTCATAAACAGAAAGTAATTAATATCCAGCAGGAATTTTCCATAAAAAAGAATGCCAAATAAATTTGACCACATGTATTAATGTAATTACCTTAAAATGCTTAAAAGTGGTGTCTGGATATATGACCTCATATTCCCAGTCTGGCACATACATGCCATACAAAACCGTCATGTAGGTGACCGTGAGAACCAAACCCACAAACCTTTGAAAAATAAGGGAAAGGAATACACGGTGATGCAATGTAAATACAGAACTAATTAGATTATCTAATTAACCCACCACTAGCTGCTACTTTTCTATTTGAAGTGTCTGTTAAAGTTGTAGCATGCTTACAGCTGATGACGGTATCTTCTGATCAACGCATAGCCACCAGCTCCAATGTCACTTGCACCACCTCGTAGCCATATTTCGCAAAGCGCCACCGCTAAGTACGCTATTGCAATTCTCTACAGCAAGTGGATAATTTTAATCATTTTATTGGATCACTACAGGAAAGCTAAAAATTGCCGAGTGTTTTTTCTTTGCCGAGTGTTTTTTTTCGAACACTCGGCAAACAAGCTCTTTGCCGAGTGCCAAGCTAAAAACACTCGGCAAATCGGGGCTTTGCCGAGTGTCATAAAAAAAACACTTGGCAAACCCCATCTTTGCCGAGTGTTATTTTGACACTCAGCAAAAAAATAATTTTTTTCCTCTTTTCACCTTGAAATTTTTTCTGCTCCCCACATACAACATGTGGTACTCCATGTTAAAATTTGGTATATTTTTAGATTTATTTGCTATATTTATTTAATTAATTGCATTTCAAGGAAATTTTTGGTATAAGTCAAATTTGAACTGCAAGTGATTCAAATTATGGAACAAAATGAGTAGAAAAATGATATTCATGTTATTTGGCCCAATTTGAGACCTGACCCATGAAATGAAAAGAAATTTCGAACATCTTGTTTAGGAAACACGACCATGAACGTGTGGAAGTACTATTTTTAAATTGTAAAAAAACAAGCAAAGTCTGAAAATCAAGAGATTTGTCATGATGTGATGATATAATACGTGGAGGCTGTGGAATAAATTGAGAAGGTTTTGTACATTTCATCATGTACGATGATTACAAATCGAAGTATCTCAGAAGAGGAATAGTAACTTTGAGAAGGATTCGATAAGATTTAGAGTCGAACTAACGGTCGAGTTTGGTTTGACTACAAAACTTTTTGTATAGTCAGTAGAGAACATATATTGTTTCGTGTGAAAATTTGGTATTATTTTGAAACTGTTGGATATTTTTTAAATTTCTTTAAAATTTTTTTGCCGAGTGTCCTAGGTTAGACACTCGGCAAAGAAACCCTTTAATTGTCGCATGTG
>NC_028457.1:27938032-27944027 GCF_000263155.2 Setaria italica
CCGAGTGCTCGACATAGAACACTCGGCAAAGTTAACTTTGCCGACTCATAGTTTGCCGTGTGCCGTTTGTTGAGTGTTACACTCGGCAAACATTTCGCCGAGTGTTTTTGGGCCTTCGCCGAGTGCCTGGGGCACTCGGCGAACTTTCTGTTTCCGGTAGTGGATGCAGTGTCCTTGACAATATAATCATTTAGAAAAAAAAGGTGCATGCAAGGTCGATTCCAAGAATGTGGATAGAAAATAGATACAGCTGTGGAGATACCTGAAGTACGCCCATTAACCGTATCTCACGAATATCAACTCCATAAGTAAGATCGTGGATGCTGTGAAAGAAGCCACCTTCAAAGAAAAGATCAAGTAATTGTTATTTTCAGTATTTTCGCTGGATTGAAAATGTATACATGCTGAACAAATCAATCAATCAAAGGAAGAAATCCAACAACCACCAGTGTTTTACCTTGAAGAATTAGGCCTAGAAGGAAGAGCTTTGAAGCCCGGATCATAGCCTTCTTGGTTGCCAGCGCTCTGTTTGGCACTCTCTATACATAAATAAACTTTATTATCTATATTAGATTTTTTTTCAATATACTATAAACAATATACAAAGTCTATGGTAATTAATTCTTGGATGTTAAGTACTATAATTGTTGCATTGGATATTTTGTTGAACAACCTTGAACGCAAAGGCCAAGGAGACTCCAACGATGAAGAGGAAGAAGGGGAACACAAAATCTGCAAGCGTGACGCCGTCCCATGGTGAGTGGCTGATAGCAGGGACAAGGCCACCAACATCATCCACAATGATCATAAGCTGTCATATTTCCATGGTAATCATATATTGAGCAATCTTGGTTCGGCAATGAAATATATACAATAAGACATATAAAAGCTTCTAATTTGGATCACCAAAAATTGCAATATTTAAATTGCTATAATAAGTACATATAGGATGAACAAAACCCTTTCATAATGCCAAATATGTCAAATAACGCTTTAATTAGGACCGTGTAATTTTGAAATAGCATTTTTTCAACGAATGATTTTGAATAACGAATATGATTTTACATGCCTGTCCTTCATTGCCACGTAGTACTTGAAAAGGAGATGACGCTAAGAAGTCAAGTAAGGCGAAAAGTCCTCTCGCAGTCGTCTCTATCACTGGGGACCAGGGCCATACATACCCATGCGAATTAGGAATACTCCTTACATGAAATTTTCTGAGTACTCCTGGTCAGTCGGCAAGGAACACCAGCTACAGAGGCACTCAGCGACTCAACTCGTCTTGTTCTTTTGTATTACGTGTGTGGATGTCTTGGCTTCGCTTTTTTTTTTGTGTCACGTCACAAGTTGCTAGATGACTCAACACGCGTGCTACTTGATTTACTTACGGCACAAGCAGTGGCATGGGGTCGTCGCGTTAGGACTTGGAAGTCGTCGTGCAACGAAACGAAAGACAGAAACACCGGATGGCACACTGCTATTTTTTTCGTACACATATTGACGACAAGGACATGGCCCAAAAAATACACACCAGATATTGATTTCTAGCAGCTATTTCACGTAGGAGTATTAAGCAAGATGCCAAGCCGATACGTGTGCAAGCCTTTCTTCTTTTTGTGACGGAGAAGCCGCGGCACCCACCGCTGCAGGTTCCTTATCGCTAGCGGCTTCTCTCGCCACTACCGGCAGGCCTCCAAGCAAGCATGTTCCTCTCTGATATTCTCCACCATGGCGACCAATACTACCCATCCAGCATCTATCCATGGCGACTAGCTACAGCTATACCAGTGAACAGCTATATCATGCATGGAGATTGGAGAAACCTCCTCGCTTCAGCTCGCCCTCGAGCTTAACAAACCACATGCATGGCAGCCATCAAACTAAAGAACATGCGTGCATATATTTCTATGTGCGATTAGGGGAGGCTGAGCTCTTTTACTGACCACGACGGTGATGCCCCTGAAGACGTCGAGCGAGGCGAGGCGCTGTCCCCTGCTCGGCCTCGGCGTCGTCGCCGGAGCCGGAATGCTCGCGCTGCCGCCAGCCTCGATGTCGCCGTGGCCCTCGCTCTCATTCGGATCCGACGCAAAGCCGCCGTTAGCGGGGAAATCGACGCTCTTCGCCGTTGCCATCGATCAACACTACAAGCTCTCGCGCCGTCGATTGCAGGAGGTCTTCGTGGTGGGCGAGCAGCGACTCGACCCTATGCCACTATTTATACCGTGCCCGCCCGGCAGTGCTGCGATCGAGCTAGATCACCAGCGGCTCAGGGAATGCCCAGCGGTCGCGAAGCCTTTGCTGTCGCCATCTGCGAATCCGTCACGCACACGGTCATCACCAGCTCACCTGTCGATTTCCGGCGGTTCCACATTGAGCAACGCCCGGCAGTGCCCGCCCGGCAGTGCTGCGATCGAGCTCGATGGGCCACACTTGCTAAATGCAGTGAAGGATATAAATAGCTTCGGAAAGTACGACAGGGATCAAAATATTTACCGCGAATTCACATGCCAGCACTACAGGAAACATTAAAGTTGCCGTGTGTAATTTGTTCCAGTACATGCAGAATTTTGCTTCGAGCATGGGTCAGTCTTTGCCTCCGCCACCGCCGATGCTGTTCCCTCCGCCTCAGCCACCCACAACTACTCCTGTGAGTCACTTGACACATTGCGCTTAAGATTCAATACTTTAATTTTGACAACTTTAGATGTTAGCTCAGAATGTCCTATCCTATGTGCAGAATCAATCAGCGATTTCGAATAATGAAGATCAAAATTTGTCGCAGTGGTCTCCTTGACCTCCACGGAACTAGACTTGGTTGTAAACTTGGTTGAAACTAAATTGTGACTTGAACTTGGATTTATGGATTGTTTCGTGTTTATGTTGAATTATGCCTGTGATGTTTATGAATAATGTTTCTAATGGTGGTTGTGAATTATGCATGTGATTGTTTATTACAAATGCCTGTGATGATGTGTATTGTGAATTGAGAGGGGTCCGTTATACGTGACAAAACGGGAAAAAAAAGGGGGGTACTGAGCACTTTGCCGAGTGTAACACTCGCCAAAGAGGAGCCTTTGCCGAGTGTTTTGGCTTTAACACTCGGCAAAGTGGTCTATTCCACCTCCAGGCGCCACCTGTTTGCCGAGTGTTTTTGCCTTAACACTCGGCAAACAGCACTTCTTTGCCGAGTGTCAGGGCCATGGCACTCGGCAAAGTGGCCGTGTTTGCCGTGTGTAGACACTCAGCAAACACCACTGCTTTGCCGTGTGCTGACACTCGGCAAAGTGGCCGTGTTTGCCGTGTGTTGGCACTCGGCAAAGCCGCGGTATTTGCCGAGTGCCTACCGTCTGGCACTCGGCAAAGCTGCCGTTAGCCTCGACGCCGTCAATGCCAATTTCGCCGAGTGTGTCTTTTCGCTGAGTGTTTTTTGGCCGTCGGCAAAATGTTTGCCGAGTGCTCGAGTTTTGACACTCGGCAAAGTCGTGTTTGCCGACACAATATTTGCCGTGTGCTATATGCCGAGTGTAATACTCGGCAAAACCTTTGCCGAGTGTTTTTGGGTCTTCGCCGAGTGCCTGTGGCACTCGACAAATTAAGTGTTTCCCGTAGTGCAGCACGATAGTTTGAGTTTGGCTACTCCAAAATCGATATCCGTGCTGTCTCTTAATTAACTCGCGTTTGTGCTCGTTACTAAGCCTGCCCAAATTTCACTCAAAATTGAAAAATTAAATACTTAGAACTGTTATTAAAATTTTTACACAGTTGATATTCACAAAATAGCTTCATTATAGCGCAACAGACTTCTCAATCTTGCGCAAGGAATAATGCCTCACTTTACCGAGAATTTGAGAAGCAGAGAACAAATTAAACGATGCAAGAACATAGCACTATAACCATATATGAAGTAACTAGAGTTCAATCATCTTAAATATAAGCAAAAAATAGGAACCACAAATGTATCTACACACTTGCCTAAGTTTAGCGCATGATTACTTGTTATTTGAGCTAGTAGCTTTGTATTCATCAAACTATAGCAATTCACAAAGTAACTGAATTCAGCTAACTCGAGAGCAGGAAAAAAAAGGGTTAGCTCACATACTCAACTACTTCATGATTGGAAAAATAAACAGATAAATAACAAGTGACAAGAGAAGCACAATTTCAAATGAATTGCACAGATTTATGGGCGTCAGATTCCATTCTAATACTTGTTCTAAATGGATGAAAAGAAACACAATGTATTCATTTGAAGATCACAATGCACATTCATTTAAAGACGAAATGCATTTTCTGCCACCCATTTAGAGCAAGTATCAAGTAGTAGTAAATATAGAAATGCATTTTGTAATCATTATTTTGCCAACAGTTGATCATCAAGAGGGTGGATCTATGGCTTTCTTTAGTATATTAGTTTAGACTAACAAAATTTCAGAAGATAAGACGGAAAAACCAATATATAGCACATTCATGGTTGGCATGTCTTTCTTAATTAGATAGGGGTAAGCATCTGACCAGTTACTGTTATTACCCGTGGAACTAATTAATGTTTTCCACGGTAGCACCCAGATTTAAACATGAAGTTCAACATTCACTTTTTAATAAAGAAAAGGTCTATTAGTAGCCTCAGATGAGTCAGTTAGGCCTTTAACATTTCTATAGAAAAAATTGAGTAGTTTTAATCCACTAACTATTTAAATTTGGCACAAAATGTCCTGTAATGAAGTTGTCCTTTAAGTTAACTTTTGCAGAGTGATAGCAGATATTAAACCCCCTCAAGATACAGAATTTTCACATATTATTTTCATGTTTATTTTTTATAAGTTCCAACATTTGATACAAACTAACCCTTCCTCACCCCATCGAACTACTACCTGCGCCATGAACTCGATGGTATGAGAGCCAACGATAAGAACAAAGAGGTCTGACTATGTTTGTTGCAATGCGATGGTAATGGATAGTTGATGGATGAGAATAGTGAGACGGGAAAAGGACAATTGCTTGAGCTGAGCTGCATATGAATCCAATCTGTACCATGGGTCGTTCGCTAGAGATTGGTAAAATTTCATTTATTTATGCGTTTGTTACTAAATAGACCATTATTGAAGGTACTTAAACCATTGCAAAGGACTACGTAAATCAAAACTACTCAATACTAAGAGCCTTTAATGGATCAAATATTGAAAATCAGAGACTATTGGGTACTAAATAGATGGAAACCAGAAGAAGAAAAGGATGGATTCCATGGACTACCGAAGAAAAATGCATACAAATACTATCAAATGCTGACAGCACTACTTAATCAAGTTATTGGAAAATACTGAAAAATATTAAGAGGTGAAAGGAATGGGAGGGTTTGCGTTTCACACACGCATTTATCTCAAATGCAAGAGCATGCATGTGGAAAATAGTTTGATTTGAATAAAGTTGAAAGCAATAGAAATTGGGGAGTCCTATCCCATCTCAAATGCAAAGAACGAAAGAAAAACATTCAGATCCGAGAACCAGAGAATAAAGAAAAATTAACATAAGCAGAAATAAATATGGGTCAACTTTGCTACGAGAGCCATTTTGGAAGCAATTAATGCACAGATCAAGTTATCACTTGAGCTTCAAGCTATTTTTATTGGACTAGGTGTGATATTTTTTTCTCCAGTTGCAACGTATGGTCATATTTGCTAGTCTAAGGTCCTGTTATTTAGTCCCTAAATTGCCAAACAGGATGACTAAAAGTTGCTAAACTTTAGTCCCTAAAATTGAGTCCTTTAGTCCCCAAGAGGTTACTTATAGGGACTAAAAGATACTCGAGACACCCTGTACCCCTAATTAATGCCCCCGTGCCTCCCTCCCTCACCTGCGGGCGCACCCCGCAGTGATGGCTCCGAGAAGGGGCTCGGCGTGGCAGGATTTGGACGCCAGAAGGGCGACGAGGAGGATGAGATCAGAAATACATAAACTCAACCCCAAACCCCCCCCCCCAGAGGAGGTGTTTTTTTTT
>NC_028457.1:27944127-28060152 GCF_000263155.2 Setaria italica
GGTTCACAAAAATAGCATAGTGGATCTCCTACTAATGCTAATATTAGTACTGGATCCAAATGTGACCGGTACTAAGGGAGTGGACGAGAGGTAAATTCCCTAGCAGTGGGAAGCTCGAGGCGAGCATCTGCTCGATCTTATCCCCTTCCTCTCTTGTTGCCTTCTCCCATGTACCCAGCATCTAGACCCTTCTAGAACCTTCAAGAACCCTGTAATCTGCTACTGCTTGTCCAATTGCTGAATCACGTAGTAGGTTCGTGACAGTTAGGTACATGTTCACCAGTGGACAAAATCCCACGCAGTTCGCAAAAAGCATTGATATTTGCGCAAACGTGGCATCGTTATGGTTATACGATGAATCTAGCTGTGACGTCTATAAAACATGCAGTTAGACCTTTGCAACTTTTGATCACTACTGGTATTTTATGTAGATTGTCAACATCCAAAGTCGGCTTCAAGAGAACACAACATCACTACTAGTATTTTATCCTAAAATAAAGATTTCGATCAGTGCCCATGCACTAGAGCACAAAGATCAAGGATAAGTTTTTTGCGTTATTGAAGTCAGTAGACCTCGAGCCATGGCCATTGGCTACAAAGGCATGATATCGATCTCCACATGATACCACTTGACACATATTTAACACGAAAACCCATAAACTTTAGGATGTGCAGAATGACACAGCCGTAGACACACCCAACAACGGCCCCAACTGAAAGTGCACACCGGTGGCCTTTGGTTAGCATGCCTTGGACGACGCTGTGCAGACACGTAAGGGCATCAACTACTAGAAAACTCGGTATTAGTACCGGTTCGTAGGGTGTATATCTCCCGAAAATGCATCCGGGATTAATCCATCGAGATAAAGTCACAAGTCACATGATTTTTCACGCGAAATATGCACGTGCGCGGTCCGTGGGATTCGAACCCATGACCTCAAGTCAAGTCACATGATTTTTCACGCGAAATATGCGCGTGCGCAATTCATGGGATTTGAACCCATGACCTCAAGCCTCACGCGTAGCTTCCTTGCCATCCCACCTACACACCACATCTATATATATAGGGGATGCTATCCTTTTGTATTAACTCATGGAGGACCCTTTAATTCGGGTTGGTAACACCAACCGGGATTAAAAATCTCATTTAATCCCGGTTGGTAAAACAACCGGGATAAAAAGGTTCAAGGGATTTAGTCCTTTCCCAGCCACACATGAGGGACCCTTTTTATCCCGGTTGGAAACACCAACCAGAATAAAAAGGATCCGAGGGCTTTATTCTTTTCTCAGCCACCTGTGGGGATCCTTTTATCCTTTTAAAGGATCCTCTTTTAGTCCTGGTTGATCTTACCAACCGGGACTAACGGGTCCCCCACGTGTGCCTGAATTTTTGAACCGGGACTAAAGGATCCCCACGGGTGGCTGATTTTTGAACCGGGACTAAAAGGTCCCCTTTAGTCCCAATTGCAAATACCAACCAGGAGTAAATTATAGCGCACCCCCTTTTCTCCTGGACCAAAATTAAACCGAGACTAAAGGGAGTGGTATCTAAAGTCAGTTCTCTAGTAGTGATCGCATCTCCGCGGATGGCACCACCCTGCTCCGCGCCATTCAGGGCATTGCGTGGACACATTATGAAACGGTTGGCGCGCATGTGCCCGAGCATAGGCCACATGTAGGGATGGTAAAAGGCCCTCTAATTTAGCCGAGCAAATTTAAGGATCGGGCTCAATAAGAATCAGGCTATAAGATTATATATAAGAATCAGGCTATAAGATTATATGATTTTGAACTAAGAATAGATAGAACTGAGTTGTCTTGTGAATAAGACATAAGGGTCATGATCCATTACCATCCCTAGCCACATGCTTATATGTTTCGAGTGTGGCTAACCGGGGGAGGCTGCAATTGATCGATCATCATATCATGCATGGAGGATGGCCGGCTAGCGGCGGCGGCGCGTCGTCACTGGCGGAATTAGCTGATGCGAGAGATGACCAAATGAACGGAGGTGCTTTGATTTGTGGCCTTTGGGTGCAGGTTAAGGAGCTTCATCGGTCTGGTCGTCAGAAGAGGCGATTGGTCAAGCTGACCCGGTCGATTTTTCGCCTTTCGGCTTCCATTTGGCCTTTTGGGCCATGGAAGAGGTGCAGGTATGACGGGCACGTACTGTAGTCCACTCCTTCCGTCACATACTCCCATGAAGAGTGTGATGCTTAATTTTAATTATTGGTGACATAAAAAAGACTCCATATTTGTTGGCCACATGAAACTAATTTTAGCATGCAAATCAAATGTGACCACTTAATTAGGTAGATAGTTATAATCGTATTCCTAATATTGCCCCCTTTTATGGATTTTTTCAGATGCTAAAATTGCACTTTTCATAGCACGGAGGGAGTAGATAGTAACCACACACAGAGCAAGTTTAAATGTTCCTTTTGTTTTTTCTAACCAATGCAACCGGTTGTAAGTTAACTGAACGTGATGCTTTTAACATTTTTGAAAAAAAAAGGAAAGCACGGAGGCTACAGGGCAAGGAAAAATATGCACCTACCTGTTATGCCCGAAAGAACTTGATTAGTCTCTTTGGCAGAGATCCTTGGTTTGATCAATGCTGGATCTAGATACGAGGCGCTCTAGGCAATAAGCTATCTGTCCCCCAGATCTGTCCTGTCCCCACCTGAATCAAATCTCCAAGGTTCAAAAGTACCCCGTTTCGTGTGCATTTACACAACCACTACCACCATCACATCACCCCCACTAATCGCTACACCACAACTACAATAGTCCCAAGTCCTCTTCTTAGCGGGCAGAAATATATGTTTGCGTGCTGATAAATTTCCGAGGATTCCGAGTAGTCGTCCCAACTCATAGCGTCTCCATAGCTATTGTTTATACTGCTACATTAGCAAGGCATCAGTTAAGAAACAATACCTCACAACTCATGATTTCTTAGTGTGATCCTTAATAAATTCACCATCTCTCCTCTGTATCGATAATATTTATTCTTTATATACTATCCTCTCCCAATGCAAAATTTGATAGTGCCTAGTGTATTGGTTCCTCTCTATATTCTCTCTCTTATTTAATATAGTGTAAAAAGTGCTATGCGGTAATGGTATTAAAGCTATAGATTTATAGTTTCATGGAGGGTTGGTACTGCCCTAAAAGCGAGATTAGGTTATCTACGAGAAAAAAAGTATGTGCAACACATGTAGAGTCTATTGCCGATAGATGTTCTAACTATATGACTTTGGTTTCATGGTGCACTATGTGACTCCCGTGGCAGCATGGCGCCTCATTCCTGTACGAGGTATCCTGTTGTCGTGTAGTATATGTGGGGCAAGGCTCTTAATTAGGGTCCCATTAACCCTGCCCCTAGGTCCTACTATTGGCTAACCTCCGCCACCATAAGAGCCTGTTTGGTTCCAAGCTTCTAAATTTTAGCTCCTAAAAGTTTTAGGCAGCCTTCTAAAAAGCTCCTAAAAGAGTATTTGGTTCCACCTCCTAAAACTGACTAAAGGCAATAAATGCAGTGGCAAAAGGACCATGATGCCCTTCCCTTTACCCCTGCTCCCTCTCTGCATGCCGCTGGTCGTCTGTTCTCTGCATGGCGCACCCCTGGTCTTTTCTTCTCTGCATGGCGCCACTTCTCTGTTGAGAAATAAAACTCTGTTAGAACTATACAGAAAAATATCGTTTAATCCATAATCTTGGTTTGTAGCACCGACTACCAAGAGCTGATAACTTCATTAGATGGCTCAGAAGATTACCAGCAGCTAGAGAAATATTACTTTGTTTGCTACAGAAAATTGCATTACACACTAGGTGATAATCACTAGTAGAGAAATCACCTTCCATGCGCCCCATTTTGTCCGGGTTTAAAGTTAGGCCAGGACAAAAGGTTCACCAACCAGGACTAAAGCTCGGTCACTGGTGAGGGGCTCACCAACCGGGACCTTTTATCCCGGTTGCAAAGGCTAGTGGAAAAAAAGACCCTAAGAGGCCTTTTATCCCGGTTTGAAACACCAACCGGGATAAAAGGGTCCCAACGGGGTGGTTGAAAAAGGGCCAAATCCCTCAAACCCAGCCGGGATAAAATGGGGTCTTTTATCCCGGTTGGTGTTTCCAACCGGGATAAAAAGGTCCCCCACGAGTTAATACAAAAGGATTGCATCCCCTATATAGTCAAATGTGCTGTGTAGGTGGGATGGCAAGGAAGCTACACGTGAGGCTGGAGGTTGTGGGTTCAAATCCCACGCAGCGCGGAAGCGCATATTTTGCGTGAAAAATCGCGTGACTTGTGACTTGGGACGTGCGTGTGGGGGCCTCCTGGGAGCCTGGGATTTCTTTTTTTTTGCAGCGCCTGCCGTGGTGACCCGTTTTATAGGTTGGTTTATCCCGGATGGATTTTTGGGAGATATGCACCCTACCAACCGGGACTAAAGTCCAATTCTCTACTTAGTGAATTCAAATGATATTGCGAAAAAGTGGCATCAAATTTATGCTGTTCTGTTCTACGTAGCCATTAAATTTTCATCAAATTATATCCTGCAACAGGAAGAAATTAGAATAGACCAAGCACTTGACTACTTGAGCAGTATCATAGTAATCTTGCAAGGATATATATTAACTCAATTCCACAATGCAACTAACTAACAAGCTGCTAAATATGCACACCCTAATCAACTACTACTAGCTACTTCGTCAGTAATTCAGCAAACACACAAAAAAAATCAATCCTTTTCAACTTGTTTCCAGTTAAATTCTAATTTCAACCATTGCTTAGGGTGATATGCGACTCCAAAAGCTGAATTGCCACCAATAAAATCTCCAAAGCACAAGTCAACATGGACAAAGCCATCATCGTTGGTGACCATCACGGACTCACCGCCTCCGCTCGGCGAGGGGCTCTCAAATTCACCGTCGCTCGCCGAGAAGATGGATTCGTGGAGAAGAAGATGGATTCGCCGCCCCATGGCGGGTTCCTCCTTATCATCATCCTTCACCGCCGCGGCCTCACCCGTGAGGACATCTGCCGCAGCCCCTTGGTCCTTGGCCCCACCACGTGGGGCAGCGTCTCCAGGCGGCCCAGCCCGGCCGACGGACACGACGGCGCCGCCTCCGCCACAACCTTCGTGGGCAGCGTGGGGACGAGACGGAGCTCCGGGAGTGGGGTGGGGAGCGGCGGGCGGCGTCCAGGGGGAGCAAGCGGCCGGCGGCGTCGGGGGAGCGGGAGGGCGGCCTGGGGCTTTGGGGCCGGCACGACGGCGATGCCCTCCTTCCGGAGCACGGGGTGATGGTCCGTGTCAGAGTCGTAGGCGGCCTCAAAGTCGGATCCAGCCACGGCTGAGTCCTCCACCGGCGGCGGATCGAGTGGCGGTAGGGATGGGGGCGTCGGGATTGGGAGTGAACGGGATGAGGGAGAAAGGGTCTGGCGCGGGGGACGAGGGTGTGGGGGGCAGTAGCGGTCCAGAACAACTTTTAGTCGGTTTTAGGAGGGGGTGGAGCTCCTAAAGGAATTGGAGCCTCCTAAAACTTTTTAGGAGCTTTTAGGAGATGTGTTTGGTTCTTTAGGCACTTTTTAGCTCCTAAAGTTTTTAGGAGGTGGAACGAAACAGGGCCTAAAACTAACCCCATGCAAAAAAAATCTGACTATAAAAAATAGGATGTCAACAATTCCCTCTCAATACTCTTTCTTCAGGAATAAAAAGAGACGGCAATAAGCTAAGACGAAAAAACAGATGATGATCAGGCACTGGAGTGGGAGAATTAGAATCTGATGTTCTGCCAAACAAGGGTTTATTCAAAGATGGAGCCCGGTTTATATCGAGTATCCGAGCCAGCTCTTTCATGAGTGCTGACAGGGATAAGCATCTGTGCCGTCTCTTATTAAGAACCAGCACGACCAAGGACAGAATCCAGTGGAGGCCAAACGATTGTGCTCCTGTATCCTTTTAAACATTTGTGAAAACCATTGTGGCTTCCCATGTGTGGATATAACCATTTTAGGTCAGTTGTATTGGTCGAGATAGCCGGTTTAGTAGAGAACAGTAGCTGGTCACTACCACAGAATGGAAATTTCGTGAGAGTCAAAATTTCATGAAAAACCACCACGAAAATAATCCGTGACATGACACTCTCACGAAAATTCTCCCTAACTCCTGCAAAGGCTACTCAAAATCAAGAACTTACGGAATTTATCGGCTTATTTTTTGAAAAATGTATAAACAGGGTAAGCACCTCTTTTATCCGTTGATAATAAGTTGAAAGTCAAGATGGGAAAAACGACTGCAACAACGTCTAGAGTGATGAGGTGCAGAAGGACGTAAATTTCAACAATGACATTAAGCCCTTGTTTACTTCCCACAAAACTCCCAACTTTGACACTATGCAAAAAGAAGATTCCCCATCACATCAAACTTGCGGTACATGCATGGAGTACTAAATGTAGACGAAATCAAAAACTAATTGCACAGTTTTGTTGTACTTTGCGAGACGAATCTTTTGAGCCTAATTAGTCAATATTTGGACAATAATTCACAAATACAAACGAAACGCTACAGTGTCGCATTTATGGCAAAATGCCAATTTGGCACCTCCCAACTTCCCAAGTAAACAAGGGCTAATTGGGACGATGATCCGCTGCAGTACTGCACATGCAGTACTGCACCGGAGCATGGTGCCATTAATTGCAATGTCCCCATCAGACACTAGCTAGGCATCTATGACTACACAAAGGTTCATCTGCAATGGTTTTGCAGCCGGGCCGGGAGGGAACAATATGGGCGCGTTTGGTTCGTTTCCGTCGCTAGCCTGGCTCGCATCTGGTATGCAGGCTAAGCTGGGCCAGGCTGATTGCATGCAGGTGATCAATGTTTGGTTACCAGGACGAAAGCAGACAGGCTGAGCAGAGCACATGTTTGGTTGCATGTATGAGCTAAGAACTGGCGAATAGAGAAGAGAAATCAGTTGTTTGGTTGGCTGCATGTACCAGAGTTTGAATACCAGATAGCTGAAATTGGTGAGGTTACCACAAGTCAAATTTTAGGCTAGGTACTGATACAACTCGTTCATACCAATGGAGGTCATCATCGGCTCAATATTACAACAAATGATCATACAAGCTTGTACAATAAAACTAGGATGATAATGAACTGAACAATGATAATGATATCTTTGGTTGGTGTGCTTGTTTTGTTCAGTTGTTTGTCAGCCTTGAACTCAGGAGGGGCTTGATCTACATGTTGGTTGTGATAGGCAGCTCAAGCTTGTGCTTCAGTGTTGTACCCTTTGAAACAGGCTCCCTTGAAGCCATTAACTTGTTGATGGCAATCCCTCCAGGTGGAGAAGACGTCAGTTTTGCGGCCATAGAACACAACATACCAAGTCATAATTGAAGTCCTAGATTAGTTACAATGCAGCAATAGAATGTGAGTTGTAACAAAAATAATCAATGAACAATGGAAACAATTAATTAGGTGCAAATGCAGAAATAAATAAGGACATCATAACAGGTAATGGAATTGTGCTCAGATCATGCACAACTCAAAAGGAAAACATAACAGCCAATGGTCTATTACTCAGATGAAGCACAAGTGGAAAAGGATATCATGAAGGCAATGAGCTGTGCTCAGATAATGCACAACTGAAAAAGGAAACATAACAGCCAATGGTCTATTACTCAGATGAAGCACAAATGAAAAAGGATATCATGAAGACAAAGAGGTGTGCTCAGATCATGCACAATTCATAAAGGAAAACATAACAGGCAGTACAGTTCTACTCAGATGAACCAGAAATGAAAAAGATATCAGGAAGGCAAGGAATTGTGCTCAGATCATGCAGAAGTGAAAAAGGATATCATCTAGGCAATGAGTTGTGCTCAAGTTCTTACAGAAATGATTAAGTACATCATAGAGGCAATTAATTAGGTGCTCAGATCATACACAACTGAAAAAGGACATCATAAAAGGCAATGGGTTGTGCTCAGGTTCTTACAGAAATGATTAAGTATATCATAGAAGCAATTAATTAGGTGCTCAGAAACAACACAACTGAAAAAGGACATCATAAAAGGCAATGGGTTGTGCTCAGGTTCTTACAGAAATGATTAAGTATATCATAGAAGCAATTAATTAGGTGCTCAGAAACAACACAACTGAATAAGGACATCATAAAAGGCAATGGGATGTGCTCAGATCATGCTCCAATGAATAAGGACATCATAATAGGCAATGAGTTGTGCTCAGATCATGCACATGAGAATAAGGACATCAAGAGTTCAACGGGTAAGCCAAGATAAAGGCAGATTTGCACATGAGGGAGAGGGATTACTATCAAAACAAACAAGATCCAATCGGGACAAACAACAACTGACCGAAACCCTAAAAGATAGAACTTACCTTTTTACCTCCAACGAAATCACCAGCACAGATCCGACCCTACAAATGTTCAAAGCATTAGGACCCCAAAAAAACCGATCGAGAAAGGGAGCAACACCAGATCTGCGACGGATTACAGGTTACCTGCTCTCTTTGCCACGAAACCTCGACGAATCGAACCTCAAACCTGCGGAAAATGAAGAGAGGGAGAAGCGAAAGGTCAACCACCGATTGAATCGAGCCTCAAACACCGTGGATCTGGAGCACAAGTGAAGATGCATCACCTGCTACGTGTTAGATCTGGAAGAGCAGGAAGAGGAGGACACGAGGAAGCGGGAGAGCTCACAGCGGAGAGGCAGAGGGCGAGTGCGACGGAGAGAATGGGAGGAGGGGCGGCGGCGGTGAAGATATAGCGCGGATGGAAGGCGCGAAAGGGGCAGCGGTAACCCTAGCTTCCCGCGCGCCCCCCCCGCATCTCCCGCCTGCACGCGAGGAGCCATTTTTCTGGGCACCGAGAGCGCGCTCGCGTCCCGCACGAGCTAGGCCGCCAAGAAACGGATTCCATTTTCGTTTCCCGGCAGCCAGGCTCGGGGGGTTGTGTTGCACGCCCAGAGCCAGGCTCAGGTGCGAATACAGGCATCCAATCGCTTCACGTCTGTATCCCGAGGGCCAGGCCGAGCCATATGCGGGGAAGCAAACGCGCCCTATATCTGAGGCCCCTCAGCCATGGACATTGTGCATGACAAAAGGTCTCTTAGAAAAAAAAATCAAGCATCAAGAAAAAAATAGTTGTTGAAAATCTAGAACTGTGATAGATAGCTGTTGAGGGACTGAAAAGTTTTAGAAAAAATAGTTCGGGAGAGTATATCGAGCTTAAATTTTGCTTAAGGGGTTAAGTGGACAAAATTAATAGGTGAGGGGAGTAAAACGGACTTTTTTCCTATATAAATTTATTCTTCAACAAAAATAAAGGTGAATTCAGGCATACCGACTACCCAAAGTCAGTTTTCTCCCTTCGGTTTGGACTGCTCCCTTCGTTATTGTCGCACCCGATTTTAAAATAAAACTAAGTGCTACCTAGTTTCATACATATTGTAACATCATTAGTGAGTAATAGTAACAATATCACGTAAAGAAATATAAATAATGATTTACGAGTCTATCAGAGATATACAGTTTAATCTAGGAAATGAAGGCTCCAAACTTCACAGGCAGTCGACTGGGGGCTGCTGCGTACACCTAGAACTCAGCATCATCTTTAGAAAACTTTACACACCTTCCTCTTCTGAGCAGCAGTTAGTAAGGGTGAGTACACTTATGGTTGATACACAGCAAGGCTACAAGAAATAACCAGAATAACGATTTAAGTCCATCTTCAAATTTATTAATCATGTGAGGGTCCAGGCCGCTCTTGACCGTGAGCACAGCTGATATATCACTTTTACACTCTACAGAGGTTGTACATCTTTACCCACAAGTCACGTAAAAGTTCAGAAGAACTTTGGACCCAACCATACTATGCAAAAAGTAGGCACTTATCACACTACCGAGGTATGACTGCATAGGGATGCTACGAGGCCTTTACAAAGATTCCCTAATAAGTGGTAACCCGCTAAGGTTTCGGTGTCTGGCGCGCATAAACCTCCCTAGTGGGCATAGTGTCTTAGCAAAGCTCACTTCCCAACAGGACCGGGCTATACAACGACTCAGTCCCCCTTCTTGTCCTTTCGGTAAGATTACCCAAACTAGAGTCTCTAATTAATTAGCCAACACCAGAGTCATGTAGTTCTTGTGGTTGCACTATTTTCCTAGGTGGTCGCTCCATGTTCCAATTAATGCATGCATGGTATTCTTGTAAAATAAGCATAGATAGAAGGATGGTTAGGGATACTTGCCTTTCTTCAAATAATAGCCGCTCTTAATGCTCTTCAGCTCTTACTCTCTTGAAACTCTTAATCTTAAAATCTTTCGAATAGCGATCCTTCTACTCGAAGCAATCACTGGCACAAACATACAAGCAACCAAACAAGTACAACTAAGAACAATAGAACACAACAAAAGAAAAGCTTTAAAAGAGCGTACTAAAGGATTGGGCTCGATTCTAGAATCACGAAGGTGTGTGAAACACTAAGAACGATACTATCGTTGAAAACATACATCTATCAAGGAAACTTTGGTTGTAAAGGAAAGATAAGAGCTATATGTTGTAGTTATTTTTAATTAGAAAACATATGTAAAGGATACTTTTAGAAAATATCCTAAGTTAGAATTAATGCAAATTATATTTGTATCCGAAAAGAGGATGTAAAACCTAGTCAACTTTTATTCATAAATATTCGTGTACAAATTATGCTATTTAATCATTTAACTTTGGAAAATAAACTACACATAAAAACATCTATTCGATAACTTTATATGTCGCATTCAACTAAAACAAGTTACAATCATGAACTCATTTATGTTGATATTAATCATATTAACACTTGCTTAAAGAAAACCGATGTATAGACCTAATTAGCTTTTAATTAGAAAAGTTGAGTAAGTATAAATCAAAAATAATACCATATTTATCTTCAAAAACAATAAACATGGTGAAACAACGTTGCTAAACTATGGCTTACGATTTCAGAAGATTAACATAGCCAGAACCGACTAAAACGAAGCTTTGGTTGAGAAGATACGCTATTGAAAGATTTGGGTTCGTAAAAGAAAAGAACTTTGTGCTTCATGCATTTTAAATTTAGAAATTAATGTAGATGATATTTCAAAGAAATATCCTATGTTAGAATTAACTCATATTATATTTATATTTAGAAAATACGAAGTAAAGCTTAGTCAAATTTTAGTTGCAAATGTTCATGTATAGTTTATACCACTTTAAACATCTAATTTGGAAAAGATATCATATGTGGGAACATTTAAGCGCATAACTTTATGATTCGTGTTGAACTAAACAAATTATAATTCAAAAACACCTTTATATTTATATTAGCCAAATTAACATTTAATTATGAAAACTCGAGATATAGCCTATGTAGCTTTTATTGATAAAACAAATTAAATAAACATTAATCAAGTTGAGTTTAATTGATGAAAGGACAAGGTATAACTCTAATTAGCTTTTAGTTGGAAGAGTTGTTTAAATAAGCATTAACCAAATTTACATTAGTTATGAAAACGTGGGGTTGAACTCTTATTAGATTTTAATTAGAAAAGCAAGTATATAAGTACTTAATCATATTAATATTTTGAACAAATTACAAAATAGAGAATATGATCAACATTGCTTCTAATGTGTAATTTAAGTTGATATGAATCTAACGCAACAAGAACCGATAGAAATGGAGCTTAAACGTAGAATCTATGAGCTAAACAAGGTTGCAAGGACCTAGTTATGATTAACCCTAGACAACAAGGGCTAGCAAAGAAAAAACCTTAGACTCTGTGAATAGTCACTATGAATAGGTGAAACCTCGGGGTTAGATCCGCAAAAGATGATGGCTTGGGCTCGGTTGCAGGGACCTAATAGATCTAGGGGGTTATCTGCAGATTTGCTAAGACACAAAGAAAAGGACAAACATTACAGGGTTCTCCAAGGGCTTAAACGCAAAAGGGTTGGGGGCTTCATCTTCCCCACGCATGAGGGTGGCTCTGGCCGGCCAGCTTACTAGCGCTTCGAGCGATGATGAGCTCAGGCGGGTGGTGCAAGAGGTGGAGGAGGTCGAGGGGATCTCGTGGAGGCTCTTACTGGCGGTAGAGGTGAAGGGGGACAGACGGAATTTGGTGGAGACAGCGGATGGTGATGGAGCTCGGGTGGTAGCCAGTCTTCACAGCGGCAGTGGTGCTCCAGTGATGGAAAGAGGATGGAGACCGGCGGTGGAGGTGCAGCTCGACGACATCAAGTTCCTGGCCGCGGCGGTTTTCTCCAATCGACGACGGACGTGGCGAAATCGGCCAAGGACCGGCAGCGACGCTCGGCCCGTCCGCTCGGATGGCGGCGGCGCTGGGCGAGGAAGGGCGGCGGGCGACGGGAGCAGTAGTAGGGCGAGGTGGCAGGGGGCGCGTGCGGGGGTCGGGCGGCGCATTATATAGGGACGTGGGCGAACCCTGGCGTGGCACGCACGCCAAGGATGGCCAGCGGCGGCGTTGCCGTGCAGTGGTGCTGCTGTGCGGCTGGGCTCGGATGGGCCTTGGTGGGCCAGTTGCTGGGCCAGAGCGGGTCAGACCCTAAGGCTCAGCCCGGTAGGATAGGATAAGGTTTTATTTTTCCTTTTATATAATATATTTCCCGTGAAAGAAAAAAATATAGAAATTCCAGATAATCCATTTAATTCACGAAAAATACTCCTAAATCCCAAAAATTCCAGAAAAAAATCCTGGAGATAGATTGGGACACGAGGAGTCCAAATAAAATACTTGGAGCTTGTGTAAAGGTCGTAGAGCCAAATAGATTTAGCTCTAGGAAAAAGAGAATAAATACCAAAAAAATCTGGAAAATTCTCAAAGGAACCTAATCACGATCTAAACACATTTTAAAACCTTTGCACTCATGAAACACTGGAAATGCATCAGCATGAATGCAACACACGTAGAATAACTTTATTTAATTTAGAAAAACAAGCAATTGTTTTTTCTATACTACATTTCCTGTCAAGAAAATAAATGTTGGAAAAAAAATTTAAAAGTTATGAGAAAATGATTGTTTAATTATTCTTTCAAATCACATCCTGAAATCCAAAAACTTCAGGGTGTGACAGTTATGGTAACCGATAGCGCCGGGAGCATTTCCGGACAGAAAAAGAGGCAAGCTGACAAACCTAAACCTAATAGTGCGTCTGGTTGGTTTTTTAAGATTAAGGATATTATCCGATTTTGAACATTCACATGTGAATTTCTACGATCACAATGAAACAAATCCAGCCACATAGCCAGAAGATACATGAGCACTTAGGCTCCGCACCTCACAAACAAGGAACAAAGAAAACAAGAAAGAAAGAGACTAAGAAACAAAGCTAGAAAGATTAAGCTTCAACTTCTTCTATGCTCTTGCTTCAACCTTGTATTTGGTCTTGTGCAGCAACTAGTCCCTCACCTCTGCTATTTTCTTAGAAACTTCAGAAGTTAGGATCATCCTGCTTGACGGCCACCTGCTTCCTGTTGCTCTCTAAATGCGTAGAAACAACACTTAGTCAATCTCTACCATACACTCTAGCAGCCCAATCAGGTGCACTGAAACAACCCGTGCACTACCATCCCTTCAAGCAGATCTGGTACCGCCATCCCAAGTACTCCAAAACGGCGCCTCAAGAGGAAAGCAACGCTAAGACACCGCCGCCGCCCGAACCAGCGCGTGGTTCTTCAGTTTTCACCTGGAGAATGTCCCTGAAGGTTGAGGTTCTCACCACAACGCCTTCAACAAGGGGAACGATGCAACATGGCACCGTGCTTTCGCCTGAGAACCTAGGCACCATGACGACCACCAGAAGCTGCCACAACACCATAAGCCGCCAAGCGCCCATGCCCGCACAGGCACCAACGCCGGCAAGGCCATCTGCTCACTGATGTCGAGTGGAGGGAGCATCCCCGCACCGCAGCCACAGCCACAACCTCGCCCTCGCAAACGAGAGCCTGACGACCCACACCGTGAGGCCTGGTGCCACCGCCGTGGTAGCAGACAGCCACGGGGCCCCATTTCCCAGATCCGTCCGGGGAGTGACGATTCGCCTGAGGAATTGCCGAAATCCGCACACAGGTGGAGCAGGATTGCAGGAGCCAAATCCAAGCCCGCGCAGCGCCAAGACCGCGCCCGCATGCACGAAGGCCACAGCCAGGACCCCCATCGGGTACGCCCCGGCACCCGCGCTCGAGCCGCTAGGCGCTGCCGGATGGACGGCGGCCGGAATGTAGCACGGCCAACCGGGGTCCCAAGTGTAAAGCGTGAATCTAGCCGTCACCCATGCAGATCCGGCCACCTCCCACATGAATCGAACCTCCCGTGCCGCGGATCCTATGACCAACTACGCTGCAAGCCGCTAGAGCAAGCATGGAGATGGGGGATGGAGGAAAGAACTATGGGAGGAAAAAAAGAAAGGGGGAAAACTGAGCTAGCCTCACCGCCGCCCTTCTCGCTGCTCGCCGGGCTTCCAGCCTACAGCTCCGGCAGTGGCAGAGGCATCGAGCGAGGTAGGGAGGGTCCGACGACGGGGAGGTGATGGAGCTGCTCGGCATTTGTGCATGTGCATGCAGCAGTGAGTTAGCGCCAAATATGGCTAATGAATAGGAGAAATCGAGGTCATTTTACCTCCTTGTTAATATGTCCTAAAATTTTTAGAATGACTCGTTGTTTTGGATGGAGGGAGTAGTATATTACACCCTCCCTTTAGAGAAAACACTTGTGTACTTTGTTATGGTCGGGTCTTCGAAGTTAGCTTTAGTCAATGTTGTCTGGTAGACTATCGCTACAATGGATGTAGTTTAAATGTGTTGTGAACTCGTGATTAGGCAACCACAGACTATAGCTACTATTTTTTTTAACGAACCGGTAGGCGAGCTGCGTATTGTATTAAAAGGAAAAAAAGTCCAAACTGACTGCTCTCCCTCCTTTCTTATAGCAGTACTAGCTACCACCAAAATGTGCATGTAATAATGTACCAACTGTACTACTGCAGAAACCCCACCGACTCAACTCAGCACCGGGCAATGGCCTATCCATGCCACCGCCCAAGACGCCAAAGCGCACCAACCCCAGCTAATACCCCCTCTGTTCTGAATTGTTACAAATTGTAGGTTGTTTGGACTTTTAATTTTACTATTTTATATAGACATAATGGTATATCTAGATGCATAATAAAAATTATATATTTAGAAAAGATAAAATAATTTACAATTTGAAACGGATGGATTCGTAAATTATGACCCGTTATCTCTTGTTCTCATCTTCTCATGGGTCATGGCCTAGTAACTTAGTAGCCCAAATTCAGGCATCCCTGCCGCAGCCCTAAGGCCCATGAGCCATGAGCACCCAGATGCGCAGAGCCTCTACTCCATGCACGACAGCTCGCTGTAAAGTGTCTTACATGTAACTAGGCAAATTCTCAGCGCAAATTCGACTATATATTTACCAATTGTGCGCATGTGCATGAGGTGGAGAGAGTGTGGAAGCCTGATGGGGAAAGAACACACGGCTGCACGGCTCTTTACCATGCTCGGTAGAGTGGTGTGGATGCCGACGTGGGACAGGCAGATGAAAAATCCTAACAGTGGATTTTCTTCATGTTTAGATATAATATTTTTCCAACCAATCCTATTGAAAAATCCCAACGGTCTATTCCCAGCTTCTATCTCTCCTTTGCATATATCAATGAAATACCTCACATTGGCATCACACCAATCTACCTTATTAGCCATTCTTGAATCAAGAAACAAATTATTTCATTCAATTCAGTTACCATATAATGGCATGAGTACAAACATTACATCTCAATTGTATATGCAATCTCCCAGTAAAAATCATGCACCCAACAATTTAACATACATCCATTTTTTTAAATAATCAAGCATGCTGCGATTTGGGGAAGATTAAAGAGCAAGGAGTAGGAGGATTTTGTGGTACCTCAGCTAGGAATCCGGGCGGCAGGGTGTAGATCAAGGAAGATCCACAGGATGCAGATCAGGGAAGAGCAGCAGGATGCATATCAGGGAAAAAGACCGGCAAGGGATCCAGGAAGAGCACCACACCTCCTGCAACAGGCTCCGGGTTGGAGATGAGGTGGCCGCCACCGGGTGTTCACAGTTCCGCCGCCGCCAGCCCGACCCAACGCATGTGCGGCTTCCCCGCTTCTTCTACTTGCACTCGGGGAAAGAAGAGGCGGCCGGAGAGGGACGCCGCCGGTGGGGAGGGCGTTCACCAGTGGGAAGGCTGGCCGGCCGGCCGCCGGTGGGTGCGCCACCACTGGCCTGACCCAGACTCATGCGCGGCTCCACGGCGTCTACTTGCGCCCGGGTGGAAAGAAGGTGGCCAAAGAAGGTGTTGACGCAAAATCTAGGCTTCAGGTTTCTACGTTGAACAACACGAAGGACCTAGGAGATCTGCTTAATTCCAGTGCAGGCTCCAAATCGGATCCCGAAGGTGCAAGGTGTGCCAATCAATTTGACCTATAATTGATAAGGGAAACATTAAATTCCTAAGCCGATAGGCAGCAAAGCCTTCAAACTCATGGTTAGGCATTACTTTGAATAAATACCGCTAAGATATTTTTAATAAAATCATATGGCATAAATAAATAAGAACATTAATGGCATGTGCCATCGGCTATATGAGCCGACGGGCTAAGATAGGTACAAAGTAAAACAGCAGCCATCAAAGATAACTTGTTTACTATACTTGCAGCAATTAAACTAACAGATCTAATTAATTTCATGAACCAAGGATCAGACTTAACCGAGATAGCATGGCTGAGAGGGCATTAACTTTGATCTATTAATATAAAGCCTAGAACATAGCAACAAGGACAACTTGCCTACCGTGTACATTGTTGGTATATTTAACGATCACGAATAAATCCACAAGCACGGATATACCGTTGTAGCATTTCACCCAAGACTATTCCCAAAGGTATCATATTTCCCAAAGGAAGGCTGGTAGGTCAAGAGAGCTACTATATTCATGAGTATATCTTAATTGGGTAGACCAAAGCTCAAATAGGGGTAAGTATAATAGCAGGGTAGTGTGACACACAAGAGAACCAAACTCAAGATAAGAGAGGCTAAGGCTAGGGAGAGAGACAAAGAGATAGCTCTAAGTTTATATGTACTTACTATATACTGCACAGCTCATACTAGTATACATACACAACATACACACACATTTAGGCCCCGTTTGCTTCCGCTGACTTTATTTTAGCACCTGTCACATCGAATGTTTAGATACTAATTAGGAGTATTAAACGTAGACTATTTACAAAACCCATTACATAAGTCGAGGCTAAATGACGAGACGAATCTATTAAGCCTAATTAGTCCATGATTTGACAATGTGTTGCTACAGTAAATATTTGCTAATGATGGATTAATTAGGCTTAATTAGGCTTAATAGATTCATCTCGCCGTTTAGCCTCCACTTATGTAATGAGTTTTGTAAATAGTCTACGTTTAATACTCCTAATTAGTATCTAAACATTCGATGTGACACGTGCTAAAAATCAGTCACCGAAAGCAAACGCCCCCTTAGAACCAGGCCTATGCACCTAGGCACACACAGGGAGACAGTACCCTACCGGTCTCCCAGCGTAGTTACTGCTAATTTATGAACTCCTACAGCGTACCCGAACGTGGAGGATTACAAAGGACGGATAGGTTGTCACCACCCGCCGCCTACCCCTAGCAATCCGTGGGGAAAACTCATATCCAATGGAGCCAACAATCCAAGCACCATGCTTGCATTGATGAACAATACCCTAACCCCCCTAGGACTCCCACCTTCCGATGGCCGAGCATAGGACTAGAGCAATCCATGAAGATCATTGGACCGATGTCGTAGCATAGATCAACTAGCCTAAACATGCATTGCATATGTAACACATATAAACCATAGCAAGGGCATATGACTATCACAAGTGCATATAAGCCTAGCATACTAGTATGACAAGGGTATATGACTAGCAAGGTAGCATATGAGCCAAGCACAACACTATATAAAGAAGATGATTCTATTGAATAGCATAAAGTTTTACAAGGAAATAAAGATACACGCGCCATACCTTCAGCTCCAAAAGGACTTCGAACCTGAGTAGAGCTACTCTAGCCTTACTCCACTAGCTAAGAGACTAAATGAGGGAGAGAGTTATTCTTCTTGGTGTGTCTTGGAATGGAGCCCCTCCCCTTCTATATATAGGACCATAGAGGTAGTTTACAGGAGGAATATGCTAGGGAATCTTCCCTAACCACCTTTAGGATGTCGGTTGGAAGCGACACGTGGCGGCTGGAGATGAGGGGCATCACCAAGGGTTCGGCCAACCCCCGGGCACCTTCCCTCGCACTGCCTTTCGTCTAGGACACTACCAGGTGGGTCCCCAAGTGGGTACAGGGTGTTTGGCAGTAAGTTTAGGCGGTTTTCGTCCCTTTTGTGGGCCCATGGATCCGTGTGCTGCCCCCGTTGCGATCTCTCATTGGTTGGAGTTGTGTTTCTTCGCCATGGGAGTGTGTTTTCTCCTTCCTTTTGTGTTATTTCATTTGCACTCAAATAATCTCCAAGGACATATGGAACTACATTATTCAAAATCAAATATGCGTGTAAGAAATGCTAGTTCTCCCTTATTCTTGAGAATATTAACGGTCATATTTGGTACTTAATGACCATCAACAACTCCCCAAAGCTAGCCCTTTGCTCATCTCGAGCAAATGCTAAGACTTAGGTTGGTTGATCAGGAGTTGCTACTATGTTGTATTCCTAACTTATGCCATGCCTAGAAGAAAGTAATCTTCCATGATTTGAATAAGTTAGCATTGATCTTACCTCTTACCTTACTCCTATGGGGCATGTAGCTTCACCTTGTCTTGGGCGGTTGAGAGATAGAACGGTTTTATAGAGCACCACTCACTCGTCCCTTGATCAACTATTAATATGAAGGTTTTGTAAAGTTTTTCAAAGAAATCAAAGTTCCTTAAATGATACTCTCGGATTGCTGAATGTGTATGATTCCTCACCAAGGCTTGGTTTTGCCTTTCTTTCGGAACCTACTCCTAATAGGCTTATATGTGGAGCTGTAGGTGTGGAAGATGAAGGCATACCTGTTCCTCATGTGTTGCTAAGTCAACGACCAGATCCTTGGGAGAAGCAAGTCATATAACTTGATCAAGATGTGCATGTGTGTGGATGGTGGATATAGTGGATGGTGTATGGACTCCTTTTTGTACGATCCATCTCTCTCCTTTTCTTTTTCATTTGGAACATGGGCTATCTTTTTCTCTTTTTTTTCTTCTTTTTTTCATCATGCTTTCATGAGCATGTACTTTATTTCTTTTTGCATAGCCCATATCTCTTTTGCAAGGATAATTTTGAAGAGAGAGGCCATAGAAAAACATGGAGCTTTATTTTGTGGATGGATAGATGGGATGTTTGCTAACTTCCAGTGTAGAAGTTTAGCATACAGTGGTGGTGTGTACGTGATCTTGATCATGGGAGTATGAAAAACATCTCACTAAGGGTCACAATAATTTGACAAAGTTCAATGAAAAAATAATTTGCATATGTGGAGGATATTCAATATGAACAACATATGGCCTTGGTAGTAATTTGTCATCACTGAGGAACTTATCATTTTATCATTTTCAAAAATAAAACTCCGAATATCAAGCATCACTTAGAATAAGATCATAGCAGCCCTATTCTACCATATCATATCTCATAATAACCTAGACTTGGATCATGCTTTTTGCTACCCACAAGTTTCAAGCTAATGTTTGATCATGCAAGCCCACAAACTCAAAACTTGGTAGAACACTAAGTTGTAACTAGGCAAATGAGAGGAAATAAATAGAGCAACTATTCATCATTTCAACCATGGAGAACTAAAATATTCTTACCATGCATAGGAAAGCAGTAAATATTTTTTTGTCTTTTTAATTTTCAGATTTTTATGTTGTTTTTATGATGCAAACTAAAAACAAGCAAGATACAAGTTACCTCTTATGTGGGGAGGTCCTCCCCCAAGCTAGCTTATGGCTTACTACCCTTGGTAAGGGTTGCACCTATGCCAATGGTAGCAAGCTCTCCACTCCTGCTTTTGTTGCTGTATAGTACAAAAACACGAAGGAACAAACTCAAAATGGATTACGTTAGTGAAAACAAATGAAATTACCCAAGTGGTTAGTCCTCCAGAGCTTGAGCAATCTTGTAGCAAAAGAACACAAGAGAGGGAAAGAGTTTCTTGCACTTAAACTTGACCAAAACTCGGCCAAGAGCAAAAGCTTGAAAGAAGTGGATGCATCAGACGAGCAAAACACCCCCTTCTCGAAAAATGCCCAAAAAGATTTTTCATTCAAAATTTGACTCAATTTTGTTTTCAGATTTTTTTTTCAAAATGAGAAAAGGCCAGAAAGAATTCCAACATGCAAATGTGGTGTTGGAAAAATCAAATATGCTCATGCAAATGCAAGTGTTGGACAGTCAAATTTTTGGAAAGCAAATATGAGATAACTACTGAATTACCTGTTGGCAAAGGGCTCACCATTTTGAGTTCGACAAGCGGGAATCTTCTCCATCATGTTCAGCTTGATGACGTGGCATACAATCATGGAGAAGTGGATTCGGATGATTGTCCTTCCTTGTCTGCCACACCCTCTTTGATCTTCTGTGGTTGTAACAGTGTGGACGATGATTCCTCAGACTGCGGAGGCTGTGGATCAGTTTGCCTCCCCGATCTCGTTACCCAACGACATGGTTCCTTGAACTTGAACTCTTCTATCTTTCCATCAAGATGAAGATGAATGGTCTTGGCTCTCGCATCGACCTTCGCCTTGGTAGTGTTCAGGAACAGTCGCCCAAGAATGAGTGATACTTCCGGGTTGACTTCCATGTCAACAACTGGAAAATCCATAGGGAGATTGACTAAGCCATGCCATGCGTGACGTAGTAAAGAAGGAGGTGATTAAATTGCTTAATGCTAGGATAATTTATCTAGTACCGCATAGTGAATGGGTGAGTCCAGTGCATTGCGTACCAAAGAAAGGAGGATTGATTGTTGTGACGAATGAGAAAAATAAGCTGATCCCCTAGAGGACAGTGATAGGATGGTGGATGTGTATCGACAACCAGAAGGTGAACAAGGCAACAAGGAAGGATTATTTCCCTTTGCATTTCATTTCATCGAAAGGTTAGCAAAGCACTCTCACTTTTGCTATCTTGATGGATATTCCAGCTTCTTTAAAATTCCTATACATCCAGATGATCAACATAAGACCACGTTCACTTGTCTGTATGGAACTTTTGCTTATAGAAGAATGCCTTTCGGTTTGTGCAATGCGCCCGCATCTTTTCAACGCTACATGATGGCTATATTCTTGGATTTTATTGAAAACATTATGGCGGTATTTATGGGTGACTTCTCAGTACATGGTACGAGCTTTGATAACTACCTGGAAAATCTTAATAAAGTTCTTAAACGATGTGTAGAAGTTGATCTAGTCCTGAACTGGAAGGCGTGGCACTTTATGGTGAATCAAGGAATAGTACTTGGGCATGTCATCTTAGAAAGAGGGATAGAAGTTGATAAGGCAAAAATTGAACCTGTGGAGAAGTTGCCTCCACCTACAGACATCAAATCATTAAGAAGCTTTCTCGGACACATCGGATTTTACAATAGATTCATTAAAGACTTTTCAAAGATTACAAAGCCATTGACATAGCTCCTGCAAAAGGATGTGAGCTTCGAGTTTGATGAAGACTGCTTCCAAGCTTTCAGAACTTTAAAGAAATCACTTATCAGCGCACCAATTATTCAGCCTCCGGATTGGAATTTACCTTTCGAGAAAATGTGCGATACAAGTGACTATGCTGTTGGGGCAGTCCTTGTTCAAAGAAAATAAGGAAAGGTACATGCAATTTACTATGCTAGCAAGACTTTAAATGAGGCCCAAATAAATTATGCAACTATAGAAAAGGAATTGCTTGCAGTACTGTTCGCTTTTGAAAAATTTAGATGATATATTGTGAACTCTAAAGTGATTGTATACACCGACCATACGCTAATTAAATATCTTTTGTCCAAGAAATACGCTAAACCACGTCTGATTCGCTGGATATTGCTGCTACAAGAATTTGATGTGGAGATCAAAGATAAAAAGGGATCAGAAAATGTGGTGGCTGACCACTTGTCAAGATTGTATCAACAAGATGATGGGAAGGAGCCTATTGAAGATCGAATGAGAGACGATCATCTATGCAGAATCCTTGACAATGATAGTTGGATGAACGACATTATTAGAGCTATAAAAAGAGCTCCCTTGAATCACTTGGATAGGAATGAAAGAAGAAAAGTAATTGTTGAAAGCAAGAAATATTATTGATCTGCACCTTAACTATATAGATATGGAGCAGATGGAGTATTGACAAGATGCATTCCAAGAGAGGAAAGGGAAGCAGTACTTAGAAAAATGTCATTTGTTAGAATATGGAGGACATTATGGATACTTTAGAACTCAAGAAAAAGTTTGGGCGAGTAGATTTTATTGGCCAGAGATGCATGAAGATGCCAAGAGGTTCGTTGCTACTTGTCCAGAATGCCAAAGAACAGGAAATATTTTAGTTAGAAATTCTATGCCATTGAACTACAATTTGCAAGTGGATCTATTTAACGATTGGGGTATAGATTTCATGGGATCATTCTTAAAACTTACATGAATTTGAGCACATCTTGGTCATGGTTGATTACCTGTCTAAATGGGTAGAAGCTATTCCATGTCAATTCATATGATCAAGACAGTAATATTTCCTAGATATGGAGTGCCTAGAATTTTCATTAGTGATGGAGGATCGAATTTCACAGGAAAAGATTTTGGCAAATGTCTATTAAAATTAGGGATAGAACATAGAGTGCCTATAGCTTATCATCCTCAAACAAATGGCTAAGCCGAAACTTCAAATAAACAACTAAAGGATATTTTGAAGAAGGCGGTAATCAAAGGAGGGAAGGATTGGTCAAAGAAGCTAGATGGAGCATTGTGAGCATACAAGACGGCTCATAAAACACCTATAGATATGACCTTGTATCAATTCATCTATGGAAAAACATGTCACCTTCCCATTGAACTCGAACATAAAGCTTATTGAGCTATAAAGGAGATGAATCTTGATGTTGATGCCATAAGAATAAAAAGGATGATTCAACTTAGTGAATTGGAGGAGATGAGGCTTAAAGCTTACCATAGTGCAAGCATTTACAAGGAGAGAATAAAGAGATGGTTCGATAAAAGGCTTCACAACAAGGAATTCAAAGAAAGAGACAAAGTGCTATTGTTCAACTCCAGGTTCAAACTCTTCGGCAAAGAAAAATTGATGAGCATGTGGGACGGACCATACATGGTCCATTCTATGTCACCTACCGGAGCGGTAACAATCATGTACGTCAAGGAAGATCAATATATTGTGAATGGACAGCGACTAAAGTTATTCCTGGAACCTGATGCCGTGGCCATCAATTATGTTGATGTCTATATCATGGAGGAAGAACATAGACGTCAAGCATGATGACACTGTTTAAACAGGTACCTTGTATATACTCTATCTTATTTTTATTATTTTTCTTTCAAATTTTGTGTGGGACTCGACAAAATTAGGAATATTTTTAGACACGCATGATGCCATAAAAAAATTAGAGGCAGAGGGGCTAAAAACCCCCTAGGCCGATCGGCCTAGGGCGTTTCGCCTCGGTTTCGGATCCCCCTTCCCCATCTTTGGTAATGAAAGATTATGAAAGTAATTTTTGTGGGGAAGGGTGAGAAAAATTTTGAAAATGTGTGCATCCTTGGCCAAGACTTTAAGAGTATTGCTCCAGGAGGACGTGCTCGCTGCTTCAGAGGTACTTGGCCACTGCTACTCTCAATGGTGCAATGACACCCGCAGCGCACATGGTGGCATCTGGTGATAGAGGGGACACCCACGTACATCACCAACATCCGGCGGTGGGGTCAGTGGCTTCTATGGCATTGTGGGGCAGGCTACGGCTAGGGTCTTGTATGAGGTTCAAGGTCATAGCGAAAGCCTTGCCTATTCTTTGACCGATGACGGTGATGCCTTTGGGCGTTGTTTACTTCCTTGAAAGCGTCTATCGAATTGTCCCTTTTCCCCTTGTGCTGCCCATACTTCCTAGGTGTTTACTGGTCGAGCGACAGTAGCGCATGTGGCATCGCACCAATCTGTTGAGGTGTTGCTTTGTAAGTTTAAGCCTTGCTTGGATGCCATTGCCATCGGTGAAGAAGAGGATAATAAAGAAAAAAGAAAAAAAAGAAGGGAGTTGTGCAGGAGGCGAGGCATTATGTCGGTGTCGAGGTCTTGAGGTGGTGTTGTTGTTGAGTTCTGACGCAGTGATAGCACATGTTGATGACTCAATCCAACTAGTCGAAGGTAGTTTTGTTGAGTTGAAAGTGGTGCTTTGAGGTGCAGCGTGTGTTGATGTCCCAATTCAATCGGCCGGTGTTGTTGTTAAAGTTGAGTTAGGTTCGAGTTGAGTGGTTCCACGGAGTTGTGTAGCCGTGTTGATATCCCAATTCAACCGCTCGGTGTTATTATTTGTTGTTCTACTCAATTCTGAGTTTATTCTTCTTTTTAATATAATCGGTTGTTCTTCTACTTTCGCTTTTAAAAAATCAACACCCAAATTAGAATCAACATGTACCTGCACAAAACCCCACGTTGCCCCGCTAGTGCCTAATCAGAGGCAGTCCATGGGCTGGACTCACCTTGAATCAGCCTACTATACATATGTGCCATGTTATGGAAGCTAATAGCAAAACCAGTTACACGGCAGCACCACCATAGAGGAAAAACTGGCTTTGTGTTGTGATTTGCACAATATTGGATAGTCCGGGATGTAAAATATCTAGTTTTGCAGTGGGGAGGTAAATCGAAGTAATGCAGGAGTTGAAGGGGTTAAATAGACTTTGTTTTGTTTTTAATCAGAGTTCAGACTATAAAATCATTTTGGTTTCGAAATAGAAGGGTACTGTTCAGGAATACTATCAGCAGTTTGATGAAGCTAAGTACCAGCTGGCTTTGCACCGACACATGCATGGATGATATGTTCTTTACACACAGTTTGTCAAAGGGCTGAAAGAGTAAGGCATCAAAATTTACACGGTCACAAGCAGGTACCCCTCCATGTCACTTCTCCGGGCGAAGGGAGAGGTGATGACAGCGCAGCCACCAAAAAAGCCCACAGCATCGATCCTTCACCGGCCGCCGCTGCAGCCGGTTGCCGTGGGGTGGCGGCCGTGGCGGCCCGTGGTGGCATCAAAGCTAGAGAACACCTGCAGCCTGCCCTTTTTTCCCTCTCCTTTGCTCTTTCCTTCCCCATCTGCGAACTTGAGCAGCGACCAAATCAAGCGAGGTGCCATTCGAGACCTTTCGAGGGTTCAGCGTGACTTCCCATCGCCGGATCTGGCCTCCTCCAACCCTGATTTTGTTCCTACTGGTGGGGATGCTCGGGACTCCCGTGGGCTTTCGAGCGCTTCCTCGCACCTTCCATGCGCCGCGTCTCAAGCTAGTGCTGCTAGCCGGGATGGGGCGTCCTCTCTCCTCCCATGGAAGCTTGCGGCCCTAGCCATGCATGGAACGGCAACGGCGGCCATGGAGCAGCAATGGTGGAGGGGTGGTTGTTGCCATCTCCGGCCTGTTCCCTGGCTATATTAGGGTGGAGCCGCCCGAACCTGGTGACAGCGGCTACGGTGCGATAGGGGCCGCACCCTACTGTAGGGCCAACTAGCTCATGACATGCATTCAGGGGACGGCGGTGAACTTGCTTCGCCTACAAACCCATACGGCCTCCTGAACCTCACTTGCAACATGCAGCTCACGCAAGGGACCATAGTGAAGCCTGCCATGGGTGTTGTTGTGTTGGGCCACTCTGCGCCGGGAGTCATCCCAGTCCAACTGTATGCTGGCGGGCAACAGCGACGCTTCATGCGCTCCTTGGAGGCTTTGTTGAGATGCTACCGCCTTCCTACAAGCATTGTTGGCAGTCAATTTCTGTGGCATGATGTGGATAGTGATGAGTGGGGTGGGAACCGCCATGAGAAATCCTAGTCCGGCTTTGCGCCGGTGCCAACAACAGTGACACCATCTGGTGTCGCTCTCCTCCTTGGAAGCTGTGTCCATGACCTTCCACCTATTGTTGCTTGCTTGGTCCTCCATGAAGCTGGTGATGGTTCTGTTTTGACTCTAACATAGCTGATTCTAGGCTTTCTAGCTGTTCGCTATAGGCGTGGTTCAGCGATTGTCCCCCATTTGGCGCCTCTACTCCATCAGCGCTCATCCTATTGGTGGTGTCATCAAATTTTATACCATGTGGTGTTTCCACCACTTTCACCATTCCCCTTCAAGGCTTCCTTCCCTTGTATGGCATTGGATGGTGGGATGTGGAGCTTGGATGTGCTTTGAAAGGTGGTTCCATCAGCTTCAAAGGGAAGATCGTCGTGTTCGATGAGCTTTGGTTTGCACTCATCCCGTCGCCTTTAGTCCCCATTTCGTTGGCCTGATCCTCAGATGGAGGGTGATAATGGAGAGGCGTAGCTCCGAGGGGTGGTGTGGAGGTGCAATGGCTGCGGCATATCCAGCGAGTATATTGTTCGGTGGCGGCTCCCATCGATGATCGGTGGTCGTCTTTCTGGCTTGTGTCTTGGCTGTCTCTTGAGCTGTATGCCTGTTGTCCTCCCTGATCTAGGTGTTGTATTGTGTTAGGCTATTGTAAAATTGCTGAACTGCATGTTTTTTTGATCTTACAAGAAGCTCCATGACGAATGACAAGGTGGGATGCTGTCCCCCAGATCTCCTAAAAGAAGGGCTGAAAGATGACATTAACATGCCGGCGTACTCTCAAATGCCCATGAAGATGGAAAATGCTTCATTATTGGCAACTATACAGGAGAAAACTGTGGACAGAGCTAAGGTAGTGTCTTTACTGGTGGAGGAATTGAGCAACCAGGATTTGAATGATGGCATCTTGCTTCAGCTTGATCAAGAAGATGCTTTCACCCAGGAGCTTTTACATCTATCCTTGAATGCAATTTCCAGCCAAGTCCATCATGAAGATACTATCAGACTAAGAGCTCTATTCAAGAGTCAAGCCATGTTAAATAGCTTTGCGAGTGCAACATTAATAAAGAAGTTGGGTACTACACCATTGCCTGCTCCACCAGCTCAAGTTATTGAGTAACAAGTATGTGTCCAAATTGGAATGGAGGATTTAAGGACACACATTTCAAACTGACATAAGGGCGGTTGATCCAGTTGGATGTCTATGATGCTAGTTTAGGCTGTGACTGGCTGAAGCATAGGAGTCCTATGTGCTGTCACTTGGAGAACAATACCATATCTTGTCTAGAGAGAAGTACAGCATATCAAGTTGCAAGGAGTTCTTCCAGAACAGCAACTCTCCCTACAGGTAATCACAGAGGATTAACTAATGAAATGGACAAAAGGGAATGGTATAGGGGGCTGTGCTTTTCTTTATAAGGGAAATATTATTAATTTCCAAGGTTTTTACATCAGATGACACCAAACCTTAGAAAAACATTTTCGGCCTCTGTATGACCAGAATACAAACATCCAAAAAGAAGAAAGCGAGTACATGCACGCTACTGGCTATTAAACTGAAGACTAGCCCGCCACCCAAGTGCCTAGGTGAAATACTCAGGTCCTTGGCCATATGTGCGAAATATTGAGATGCCACTGAAACTAATTCCTGTGAAGTTGACTTCTGTAAGATAGCCTAAGTGCGAAGCCAATAGATAACTAAGTTCGATTATTTCATACTTGTGACAAACATGTCTTGCTACCTTGCCAGGTGAGCTTCTCTAGGTTGTCTTTTGTCAATACTAACCCTCTACGTAAATATCATAAGAAAATATTAATCTTCAATGGGGCTTTTAGTTTCCATATTCGCTTATTTAAATTAGAGACATCAGCATGGATCATGGTCAGGTAGTGTGATTTCACTGAGAACTGTCTATTTGGATTCACGAAAATCATCCTATATTCCTAACTCAACAAAATGTTTGCAATGCGTGGAAATAAATCATTACATGGTACTAACGTGTGTCCCATGATATCTCTGCACCCCGAGATAGTGGGGGTGAGGTGCTAAGGCCAATCTCAATGCACAGTTTTATTGCACTGTTACCTAGGCTGCAAACTTGGTAATTGTGCCGGCTGGATTTCATGGGGATAAAACTCCATCCTCTCTCTCCTCTTTAAGACCTTACCAAGTTAGCAAAATTGTTGATGTGGTATAGAAATTAATGTTGATGAAACTCTCTATGAAACTCCCACTGAGACTGGCCAAAGAGTGTCTGCTATAGTAACCTGCTTGTATTGGGCTATGTTATATAACATGCTCTAGTAGGGTTGTGTTTCCCAACCATTTATCGTCTCAGAACCTATTTTATGATCCACCTATAATTATGAAGGTGCCGAAGTGGAAATTAAAAAGTCCTCCTTCACCTTCATAAGGCTAGCCTAAAAGTGAGTCCCCATTTTTCCACTGTGTTTGTGAAAGCAACTAGGGGTGGAGGTATTTATTCCATAACATCTGTTGCCATGTTCCAAATAATGGATTCCTAGGCCTCCTTGGTCTTTGAGTTGGAGGATGTTTCATTTAGTGTGAGACGGTACTTTCATTTCTGGTCACCGCTCTTCTAAAACATTGAGAGCTAAGACAACAGCATCCAAAACCACAACTACCAGCCAAAACCGTAACTTCCATGGCCTTTTTTCTCCTGCCACTTTCCTATTCTCCTTGTTGCAGCCCATCTCCCCCAATCATCTTGGTTGAGGAATTGAAGCTGCAGGTAGGGCGTTCATGATGAGCAGCTTGGGCAGCAGGGACGGCATCATGAGAGGGAGAACAAAGGGACATTATGTATAGAGAGGCAGTTGGCAAAAAGTAGGGGCGGTGCAAGGGGAAGGAGAGACAGAAAACTTAGCACCCCTTTTTCCTTCTTAATTGAGGTCCAATGCAAGGGAAAAAAATAGAAAATCAATGCTTGTCTGACCCAAATCGATCAGCCGCGTACAGATCATATGTATTCGATCAATTGGAGACCCAGATCATATGTATTGTACACACACATATATATTACACATGGCTATAAATGTACATAGATAGGACACAGTACATTGCATTACACGTGTAAACACAAAGCAAACCATGACAGAGTTGACGCACAAGGCATGCATCGAGCTTATTAGTAAGACGCGCACTTTAGCGTGTGCAGCCCAGAATGCATCCTTTTATTATTACAAGCAAGCACAAAGACACACATGCAGCACGACATCCTTTTTGACTTACTGCTCCGCATCGAAGACAACAGTTTTTGCACCTTCGAACACCTTGTCTGGAAACGCAAATGAGTACGTGAAGGAAGGACGCCTTTCGAGTGCAGCAATGGTTCCCTCCAACTTCATGAGCATCTCGTATGAGCAGTCGCCGGTGAGCCTCAGCTTGATCACTTTCAGCATCTGAAGGTCTTTGAGTCCATAAAATGGGATGTCATCCATGACCGCCATATCCAAGACGATCTTCTCGAGGCTCGGGGCTACACCGGCTCCGGTAAAGACGATCTGAGCGATATTATTGCCCTCGACCACGAGGAACTTGAGAGCTTTGAACTCATCCTGGCCCTGGTGGAAGGTGAGGTACTTCTCGCTGTATGAGTTGATACCGAGCCTGAGGCTGCGCAAGCCTTGGAGCTTCCCAAGCTCTCGTATGCCTCCGTCTTTCAGCTGGGTGTCAATTAGAGTGAGGTTAGCGAGCTGCTCGAGGTTCAGGATCCAGGATGGGAGGCTGACCTGTCCCTTGATCTCCAGGTTCTCAAGGACCATACTGGAAGCTGGGAATGTGGATCCATAGGACATGTCAAGAGACACTCCACTACTGCTAATGCTCACCCAAATGGACAAAGAGCGCAGGCATTTTGCCAGCTCTATAATTACGTGAAGCAAACTTTGGCTGTTAGCTTTATGGTCATTCCCATGGAGGACCAAACCGAGCTTCCTTAACTGCATCAGCTTGGAAACATGTGCCAGCTCGGCTCCATCATCCGAGACTTGGACATGGGAGAGCGTCTCCATTTCTCGCATCCTTCCAATTTGGAGAGGCATCCGCACGGTGTTGAGAGAGCACTTCTTGCGGTCGCGGCTGCCCGCGAGCAGATGCTTCAACTGGGGCAGGAAGATGTTCTTCGTGTCGGCGGGCGGCACTTCGGTCTCGCGAATGTCCAGTGTCTCCAACAGCCTGAGCGCCTCAATGTGACGCGCCGGCAGCCGGGACATGTCTGTCTTCCGGAGGCACAGGTACTTGAGCGAAACGGCCACCTTGCAGATGCTCTTCAGGTGGCGCTTCCTCACGCCTTTGCAACCTCCCAGATCCAGAACATTCAACCGATACAGTTTAGGGAGTTCTTTGAGGAAATCCACAAGTTTATCCATTGGCTCCTTGAGATCTTGTGCAGCTGTGCTGCCGCCATCGCTGGCCACGACGATATCAGAGTCAGGCCCTGGCTGTGGCTCTCCTGAAGCGTCGCCGCTGCAAATGTTGCAGCTCCAACGGCCGGCTTGTGGTTTCTCCGGTCGTGGCCCTTGAACTATCTCCCGGATTCGAAGCTGGCGAACCAGGTGACTCGGCATGTCAGACACAAAGTTTTCGCTCTTGGAGATGTTAATGATGAACTCCCGGACGGACTTATCCATGATACAGCTCTTGACGGTGCCGGAGTCACCAATGGCCTTGGGACGAACAAAGCATCGAAGCTGAAGCTCATGGAAGCAGCTCTCGCCTGCTTCTTCGTGAGTTGTCCCTTGTTCTCTTCCGATGAGGCCTTCAGCGACCCATCGCCTGACAATGCTCGTCCTGCTGATACTGCTTTCCTGAAGGAAAGCAGTCAGGTACTGCAGGCAGCCCTTCTGCTGCGTCGACAGCTTGCTATAGCAGAAGATCATCATTTCTTCCTTGGTGCGTCCGGCCTTCAATTTCTTCTGCACCAGGTCCTCCAGATCATGCGGCGTCGCATATGGATACCTTGACAGGGCACATAGGAACATTTCGATGATGTCGAATTCGACACCATCCTCCCGACAATTGTCGAGAACGTCCCTTATGTTCTTCTTGGCATCTTTGTCAGATGCAAGAATAGTGGGAAGCTTGTTGATCACATCGCTGAATAGCTTTTCTGCCTTCTCATCAGGTAGGGAGGAACGCATCGATGCGCCAGCGACTTCCAGGGCACATCGGAAATCCTCCAACCTCTTCTCTTCTTCTTTGTCCTGGCCAGGCTGCTTAACGGCCTCCTTCCTGGCGGCTTCTGGGACCTTGACGTCGTAGCGCAGGCGCCTCTCGCCAACCTCGCGTACGCGTTCCTTGAGCTCGCTGATTTCCTTTGCGAGGCGGTGGCGCGCTGGTATCGTCTGGAGGTAGACGGGCAGGAGGCGCAGGCGGGCAAGGAGGCCGCCGCCACCATGCGCCGGCATAAGGTCGCGGCGGTAGAGCTCGATGCAGTCCTCGGCGATGTAGGCGATGTCGCGGACCTGCTTCATCCACGCGCGGAGCTGGTCGTCGTGGTCGCCCTCCATCTTGGTCAGGTGCATCAGGAAGCCGTTCATGCTGTCCATCTCGTCCTTGATAAACTGCACGTCGCGGTGCACGCCCCCGAGAAGCCGCGCCTCGTCCTTCACCGCCGTCGACAGGAGGCCCAGCAGCGAGTCCACGGCACCATGGGTGAGGTCGGCCATCTCAAGGTCGACCTCTCAAGGTGGATGGAAATAGTTAAATGAGCTGCGTGGTTAAGCTGTGAGAATGTGGGCTAATCTATAAATATATATGGGTTGGCAACTTGGCACTGCCACTGGTAACCCCTTCCTTCGGTTCTAAGAACTAGCATCCAGTGCTATACCTCGTAGAGCAAGCAAGGAAAAACAAGGCTTGCAGGAGGCCTAGTGTCGAATATGTCCCTTTTCCCTTTTCGTAAAGAACAGTGGATCGAATTTTTCTATCCACGGCAACCTTGCTTTCCTCTTTAGTTGTCCTCACTTTCTTCTTTCTGTCTTGGTCCATTTTCACTAACTAAGACATAACAAAGTTGAAACATGAAGAAAAGAAGTTCACCAAATGTCTAGTAATTCATCAAACATGTGGTGTGCAAGAAGCCAAGAACCACCGCGGCCATTGTGTTTTTGAAAGGTCGTGAGCATCAGGAATATCATCTAAGCCATAGTTGAGTATATACTGAAAGGTCCTAAAGGAATCTCATCGAACACACAGCATATATGCACAAATTAAAGTGAAACTTGATCTGTAGATAGGAAAAGCTGAACCTGGCTTCCCAGTCGCGAGAGCTGGCGGCGAGGTATGGACCATGTCGATGTCGGTGCAGTCCACGTCGATTTCTCGGCGTCCAGGTCCCGCGAGAGCAAGCAGTGCGGTGAGGCCTGGGTCATCGATGTCTAGGTCGCGTATGTGTGTTGACTGTTGAGGCGAGTAGATCGGCCTCGGGGGGATGGACAACTGGCGGCGGTTCGTGTGTCACCGGCGGAACTCAGATCTCGATGACGAAGGCAATTTAGATACTCAAAAGTTTATGGGTGTTATTTTTTATAATGGCACGGTGGGTAATTTGGATAAAGATTAGGGAGTCATTTTAGGTTATATTTAATAATGATATAAAGGTGAGAATTTTCGTTTGATTATACTTTTGTGAGAATTTATATAATTTATTTTTTTCTAACCACGTCTTTGGAGGTCTAATACGAAGACTTCAAAAAAAATTCCAATTAAGTACTAGTAAGATGTTATAATTGTCGTAAAAATTAAGTAAATATATGAAACTTCATATATAATTAGAGCTTTGGGATTAAAAGTATTATGAAAATAATTACTATGTAACTAGTATGTCACTACAAGAAATGTGTTGATATATGACGAAAATTTTATGACACATTTGTTCTCATCAGAGATCTATGATGTTTCTGGCTAAAAACGTCATAAATTTTCACATCCGAGCAAATTTAGTGACAATGTTACGAAACATCATAAAAGTTGCCACTTTAGCCAAAAAGAAATCGTCACTCGCTGTTACATGGTGGTTTTGTGACGATATAAGGTCCACGAAAACGTAATAAACCAACCAGGATCTCACATCCCACATGTAAGCATTTGTTGAAAAATAAGGTGTGCAAAAACCTCATAAATCAAAGGGGTCCCCCATGCAAGCATGAGTTGAGAAATAAGGTGTTCCAATTCGTCATAAAATCTGGAAGGGTCCCGCAACTCAGTCTGAGATGAAAAAAGGAAGAAAATTAAAAAGCTAAGAGTGTCCATAGCAGGGGTTGAACCTGTGAGCTCTTGATTCTGACGAGTCAGCACTACCACTTAAACATGATGTAGTTTATAATTTTTGAAAAAGGCAGCCTATTTATATTATAGTTCTAATAAGTGTGGTTCACTTCTCAGTTGTAGGCCAGAGCAACAAGTATATCTGCAACGGTGTACACTGCAAGGGGCTCGCCGGCACGCTCTTGTTGACTGTGGCAAAGACTTGAGCCTAGAGGCGTCGGTGCGCAGATCTGCAAAGGGCGGTGGGAATGGCGCATCCTAGCAATGAAGGTAGGAGTAGGAGTTACGGTCAGGTCAGTCTCCTATTTTGTGCCGCTACTTTCCCCTTTCATCAAAGGGAAGAGGATTATCTGGAATTGGGAATTTAGATTCCAATTTCATCCTACCCTTAGGTTTGCATTCCGATTGGTGTTAGAAGTCGATAGGCTATAGTTTATGAAGTGCAAAACTAAACTTTAATTTCAAGTTACAATGACCTTTTTGAAGATTTTAAGTATTCCATCATCTTCTTCCGTTGGTAGCTACTGCTCAGAGACATCTTTCCGGGAACTACCCGTTGGCATCCTGAAAATAAGTGTGATCACGGGTTGAAAGCTGTGGTGAAGAATTCTTGGACCTTTCTCAACCCTAGCCATCGGTTTGCTTGCTGCCCAAAGGTAATGGCTACCTGCTTCATAGAGATTTTGGTTCTATGGTTTCATGTTACTATTGTCAACGGCGATTTGTAAAGGGCGCTTAATTTGCATGATGAAAAGAAGCAATGCGGTTACATGATGTGGGTTGATCCAGAATTGGATGATAGGGCCTTTGGTGTTCTGTTGAAGCTCATGAAGAAGAAGGTGCAAGGTGAAGAGGATGCAAAGAAGTGGGAGGAAGAAATGGCAAAAGCTAACAGTCAGCTTAGAGAGATTAGGAATGAGCTTAAGACAATGTGGCAACTTCAGAAGGCTACTGCCGAGCTAAAGTAAATTGGGAATTATAGGCACAATGTCAAACTCGCGCACATGCTGCTTGCTTTATTTGTTGTTGTCGCGGGATTGATGCTTGGTGGCAAGGCTAGTTAAGTAGTAGATGGTTTAGAGCTGGGATAGTGCTCTTACATTTTGGTAGCTAATGGTACTTAGAGTGAAAGAACAATAGGATTGCCTTATGTTTCTGAACATTTTCCCGATGATGTATTCTGCAAGTGTCACTTTGGTTATGTTACCTTATGTTTCTGAATATTGTGCCAATGATGTACTATCACTTTTGCCAATCTCATTGCATGATTTCATTTTGTTGTTTCCAAGAGTGCCACATCAACAAATAAAAATGAAACCATGGATGAAACTTTGGGTCTGCTTGGTTATCTTGCCCAAGTTTACCCACTAGCCTTATTTGCCAAGACTTGGCAAGGCAATCCTTGATAGGTGGGGAGAGCAAAAAAATTGCGTTGCCACGTGTAACGGTGGAGCCCGCACATAATAAGAGAGCAAAAATTTTGTTGTCGCACGGTTTCGAACACTCAAAAATTTTGTTGTCGCATGGTTTCAAGCAAACAAAAATTTTCCACCACTGCGCTACTCAAATGTTTTCAACTAACTCCTCGCTCACAATATTTTAGTCCGAGCTATTTACTTTTCCAGCAATGGAATTTCCTTCTAGATTATTTTAGTCCGAGCTATTTACTTTTCCAGCAATGGAATTTCCTTCTAGATTTTCCAAGAATCATAACTAATTGCATTTAGATTGACTATTCAATGTCGCGGCCTCCGGCGGTTGCCATCCCGATTCCTGTTCCCATGCACGTTCTTCGAGGCGCCGGTTGCCTTAGCTTCACAAGGAAGCTGGTGCAACTTCCCATGGAAGGTGAGGAACTCCTCATTTAATCACCATTTTCCCCACCATTGCATCATCGCCAGTTCCACTACCATCTCATCCTCGATGCACGCGCCTCACCCCTGCAGCCCGATCGACACCATGAAGCGATTCGTCTCCCCCTCGACCCCCGCCTCCTTCAGCACCCTGTCACACCGCCTCTCCCCTAATGGCTCCCCCTCGCGCATCGAGTGGTCCTTCGGCGCCTCCTCCTTGTCGTCGTGCTCCCGTGGAGGTTTCTCGTCACGCTCCCGCAGTGTCGCCGGCTGCCACTTCTCGATGAGCGCTACGGCACTACGTTGACATGGCGCAGTCATCCCACTACGATGGCACTTCTGCGTCAGGATCCCACTCCGACACCGCCAACCTCAACCCGTCGTCGCCTCCAGTGGTAGGGGCAGCTTCCTCCACCCCCGCACCCTTGTCGCCGCCCCGGATGTTTACGTTGACAGTGACCCTTCCAGCTAATGTGTTCGACTCCAACTCCGACTCCGAGTTCTAGGCTGAGACGAACTCGTCTAACGATTGTCGCCACGGCTACCGCACGCCCTTCCCCTAGGGCGACGCTCTGTGCGTCTTCTGCCACGCTAACAACACCTTCGTGTGCCCCGTCTACCCCGCCAAGAGGCACCAGTGGACGATCATGAATGAGGTCAAGGACCACATCCTGGGGATGGCAACGTCCGCGCCCTTGAGGGGCGAGAACAAGAAGAAGTGGAGCCATCACCACGTCGTGGCCCAGAACGAGGGGTGGATGGAGTGAGCAAGCCGTGCCGGTGGAAGATCAATGATGTTATCTTTGCTATATTGTTAATTAGTAAATTTAGATTTTGTTGGAACCCTAGCCATCTTTGCTATACTGTTATCTTTTGTTTATAAGATCAGTGGACTGTTTCCTTTGGATGGAAGACCAATCCCCTATTTTCATGCTCTATTTTCTCTGTTTCCTCTCCCTCACCCTTCCTCTCTTCCTTGGTTCCTATGTAGACATGGTTACTCGCACTTGAAACCAATTTCTGTTCTTCCCTCATTTATTTTCCAAAGGGTGGTTCTCCTAATCACATAGCTCGAGAGGCCAAGATGGATCAAATTTTATGTTTCATTTAATGTGATTGTAGTTGGAATAGTGCACTGGTTTTTTTAAAGGTTGAAAATCAATATGAGACGAACATTAATAAATAATGTAATCATATTTGGCTCTGTCTCAAAATCAAGGAAATCCTTACTCACCTTGCCAAAATTCAAACTATTTTTCCAACAAAGGATTGAACATTTTGGTCCGTCCTATTCACTTTTCCTATAATGGATCATACGTCTGTACATATTTTCCCCAATATTGTAATGAATTCTAATTTATACCCGAGCATTAACGTGGCAACCGTCCACGTTCCAGCACCGCGTAATGTCACATCCTCCACATCCATACAGCCGGACTTCCTTGGTTCTCATGTAGGCATGGTTACTTGAAACCAATTTATGCTATTCCCTCATTTAATTCCCAATGGGTCATTCTCCTACTCATATGCCCCAAGAAACCAAGATGGATCGAATTTTATTTTTCATTTAATGAGAATGTAATTGGAATAGTTCATCATCTTTTTGATAGGTTGAAAATCAATGTGTGATGATTATTAACAAATAATGTGATCCTATTTGGATCTCTCTTAAAAGCAAGAAAATCCCTGCTCACCATGCCAAAATTCAGACCAAGCATCTCTTTCCCAATAAAGGATCGCAAATGTTAGTTCGGCCCATTCAATTTTTTGAGAATGGATCATACGTGTGATTGATGCTAATATAATGCATAAGAAGAACATAGAAATCTTTCTTACATGGATTACAAAAGGATTAAGGTAGCATAAAAGTTCACATAACATCTTCATAATTTATCTTGCAGTGAGAGCACTAACATAAGGCTGCATATTCTCCTTCCGGGATGATTCCATTGCGTCGAGGTGGCGTTGGACGTCTGTCCTTAGAACCTCCAACGCCCTCACAAACACTGGCAGCTCGTCCACCCTGAGAGCTTCCACGTCCACCTCCCACCAGTTCTGTTTCCCCGCGCTCATCTGAGCCGCCAAGATCTTCGACCATGCAGCAGCCTAATGCGCCCTTTCCGCCTCAGCCAGGAAAGTGGTCTCCTCCGCCTCTTACATCATTCTATCAACCCTAGCTGTGACCTCCCCCGCTGTTTTAGAATAAGTTGGAGATGGCAAGCTATGGATCTCGGGGAGGTAGGTGCAGAGGATAGAGTCGGCGGTGGGTGCTCCATAGGCTTTGGGCTCGCCAGTGGGGGAGAACGTGACGACGATGATGTAGGCGCCGAACTCCTGGGAGAGGTCTTGTGCCATGGAGAAGAGTGTGTTGGTGTGCTCTGAGAAGCTTGTCTGGCTTTGAGCCATGCTGGTGGATTTGGGCATTGAGGACGAGCAACTCGTCGGGCGGCGGTGGAGATTGGAAAGATGCGGGGAAGAGAGCAGAGGTAGCGAACAATAGGAGATTTCTTTTGTGCCTTAAACAAGTAGTAGAGTATAGAGGACTACCAGCTTATATAAGAAGATACACAACGTAAGTTCCTCTATTCTGAAATAGTAATGAACAAACCATGACCGTTCTTATTAGATCACAGTCTTAAGTACAGATACATGATACATCCCACAGATCCACACTCGTACAGTGGCACAGGCGCACACCCACACAACAACGAAACCATACAAATTTTAAATACTAAACTGGTGCACTATCACCAGGCACCGTCAAGCTAAAACCACTAATCCAAATGATACAAACTAGTCATCTCTATTACACGAAAGTGTCACAACACGCAGATGCAATGCATCGAACACGACATGGCAACGAGGAGACAACGGACATGGTCATGGATATGGATATGGTATAAGCATATTCTAGCATACCTGCGGCAACATGGAATGCAGCAAAATGTGCATCGCTGTGGAGATAGTCCCCCAATGCGATGCCCAGCCCTCAAGTCCAGGGTAACACGACCCGAGCGACCAATGCCAGACGCATGCTGCACGATGTCACGAATACCCCAAACCCGGTGAGCAAGATGGTAGAAAGGGCAGACAAAGCAACCATGGTGATGCACATGAGTGTGACCATGGTCTTGCAGCCAAGCGAACACAGATTTCTTTAGCTCCTCTGTTTCATCCTCATCCGCTTCTTCCATGTCGTATAGATCATATGGATCAATGAAGCTTGGCTGCTGCAGAGGTGGCACAACATCGAAGTTGCCTGCTCCGTTCGCTTGACCAGCCATCCTCCTATAGACACTTACCAACAGAACTAAAAATGGTAAGCAATGACCACAAGCAATGATGGTAACCTATAAACAACATGCGAAAGTTATGAGCTCACCTCTCACGGGGCGCAGAACCAAGTAGGTCGCCTAGCACAACCACTAACCATGCATGTAAGATGAAGAGCCGATGAGCAAAGGCCTTGGGGGCACACCTATTTATTGAAGCACCATGACCAATCAACAACGCAGTGCACCTTCTCGCAGCTCATGCCTCACGGGATTACGGTAGCCATGAAAATATGTGGGATGCTTAGAATACACAGGCCTACACTGATCATGAATGCTGCCACAAGTATAGGGCTGAATATGTAGGCTTTCATTCACAGGTAGGCATGCAAAATATTTGGCGGGTACACGAGTGTGCTTTGGTCAGGATAAAAAGAAGGAAAATCCTAACATCCACATGGGTTAAAAAAACAAACGCATAGGCATTATAGTTGGAGAAAGCAGTTGTTCCCCTTTGTAGTCAATGTCACACCCGGTTTTAAAACAAAACCAAGTGCTACCTATATGTATGCCAGGATCAAGTTTTATACATATAGTGACATCATTAGTGAATAACAGCAACAGTATCACGTAAAGAAAAACAAATAAAGACTTCCCAAGAGGACAGGTCTATACCCCATCTACCGTCACCCTTGTTGCCCTTTCGGTGAGACCACTTCGATCTAGAGTTTCTAATTAATTAGCCAAGACCAGAGCCATGATAGTTCTTGTGGTTGCACTGTTTTCCTGGGTGGTTCTCCATGTTCCAATTAAGCATTGTGATCTTGTATTAACAAAAGGTATAGCATGAATAAGTTTAATCATTGAGTTCATTAAAATCACCATAACCCAAGTATAGCGGCTAAGCATAGCTACCCAACAGAAAGATTAACCCAGGTTGAGAAGGAATGATTATAGAAAAACTAGGCAAACCTTAATAGGACCCATCCAATTAAATGCAAGCATATGCAATAGTGATTAAATACAGTTATTGGGACAAAAGCACAAGGTCACACTTGCCTTTTTCCAACAAAAATTTACTCATATCAGCTCTTGCTGTTTTGAAACTCTTACTCTTCAAATCTTCCGAACAGTGATCCTTCTACTCGAAGCAAACACCGGCACAAACATACAAGCAAACAAAAAAATACAACTAAGAACAACACCAAAACAAAAGAAAGGCTTTAGTATTAAAGGATAGGGCTCGATTCTAGGATTATAGGAACGCAAGAAACGCTTAAAACGGAACTATGGTTGAAAAGATAAAGCTATCGAGAGATTTGAATTATAAAAGAAAAGACAAGAGCTACATGCTGCATTTATTTTAGTTGAGAAAAATAATGTAAAGATATCTCAGAGAAATATCCTTAGTTAGAATTAACCAAATCATATTTATATTTTCATAAGAAAAGACGATGTAAAACTTAGTCCAATTTTATTTATAAATATTTAAGTACAATTTATGTAAATTAACATTTGAGTTTATAAGAAGCATGTAGAAGCATTTAAGCATATAACTTTATATTTCGAGTTCAACTAAACAGATTATATTAAAAACACATTTGTATTTACATTAGCCAAATTAACATTTAATTATGAAAATTCAAGATATAACCTATGTAGATTTTACTTAGAAGGCAAGTTGAATAGACATTAATAAAATTGAATTTAATTTATGAAAAGCCGAGGTATATCTCTAATTAGCTTTTAATTGGAAGAATTATTTAGATAAGCATTAATCAAATTAACTTTAGTTTATGAAAAACTGATATATAATTTAATTGGTTCTTGTTTAGAAAAGGATATGAATGAGGCATTAATCAAATTGATGTTTATTATGAAAAGCGGTGTATAACTCTGAGTAACTTTTATTTAGAGAAGACACGAGTTTATTAGGCATTAATCAATTTAATATCAAATTTATTTTCAAAAACATGCATGAGGGCAAACATCACCACTAACATGTAATTTATGTTGTTCTGAATCTAACGCAACTTGAACGAATTAAAACATAGCTAAAACATAGATTCTATGAGCTAAACAAGGTTGCAAGGACCTAGTCGTGATTAACCGTAGAGTCCACGGGCTAGCAAGGAAAATTCCTAAGACACATGAAATAGTGCTCACGAATAGATCTATGCTCAGGGTTAGATTTGCAAAAGAGGATGGCTTGGGCTCGGTTGCACGGACCTAATAGATATAGGGGCTTATCTGGGAAAGGCGCAAGACACAAGAAAAACTTCTAAACATTACAGGATCTCCAAGGGGCCTAAACACAAAATGGGTTCTTCTTCCCCGTGGCACCCGGCGGCTCTAGTGGCCCAAATCGCCGGCGCTGGGGGTGCTGCGGAGCTCGGCCAAGGTTGGGAACAGGGAGAGGACGACAAGGCGAACTCGGGGATGCGCTCACCAGCGGTGTATATGGATGGAGATGGCCAGAATCGAGCGGACAATGGAGCTAGCGGCGGCCGGCTCGATGTTCACGGGGTGGCAGCCTTCCAGCACGGACTTGGTGATGAGGACTAGGCATCGTCGACTTGGTGACGCGGTCCTCCTAGCAGCGACGGCTTTGCTCGGCGGTGCTCCAGCAGCGCCGAATCGACGACGAAGCACGTCGGCGGCTGCAGCTTCCTCGGCTCCGAGGGCGGCGGCAACGGCGCAGGCCGGCTCGGCCTCTGGGGGCGGTGGCCACTGGGCTCAGATGGGCCTAGCTAGGCCAGTCAGAGCGGGTTGGGCCCCACGGGCTCGGCCCGGTAGGATAGGAATATATTTCCCGTGAAAGAAAATCTAGAAATTCCAGATGATTCATTTAATTCACGAAATATATTCCAAACATACCAAAAATTCTAGGAAAAATCCTAGAGATAGATTGGGACATGAGGAATCCAAATAAAATACTTGGAACCCATGAAAAAGAATCTGGAGCCTTCTAATAAATAGATTTAGCCCTAGGAAAAGGAGAATAAATTCCAAAAAAAGCTAGAAAATTCTCGGAAGGGTCTGGACAACGTCTAAATGCGTAATAAAACCTTTCGCACTCAAGAAACACCAAGATGCATTAGTATGAGTGCAGCACACAGAACAACCTTATTTAATTTAGACAAACAATCAACTTTTTTCCTATACTCAATTTCCTGTAAAGAAAACAAATGTTGGAAAATTTTAAAAATTATGAGAAACTCATTGTTTATTTATTCCTTATAATCACATCCTGAAATTCAAAAATTTCAGGGCGTGACAGTCAGCGACTGGAAACGTACCCAGGTTCACTGAAGCGTGGGCCTCTTCCAGATATTCATCTCCCTCCTATGTTGTATGCAAGATGAAACGCACCCAGCTTCGCTGATAAATGGGTCTGATAAGAGCGCACAATCTTGTCAGTGACCCCACAGCAAGTGCAGCTTACCAAATTTTCATTTCGCGCCCAGGAACTTGAAAGCGGCATCTTCAAATTTTGTATTTCCTCGCCTCCCCCCAAATAATAAAAACATGGCTATCGGAGTGCCCCTCTAAACTCCCGCCTTGTATTTCCAAAATTAGCACTCTCCTCTCTGCTATCTATAAAGTCCAACTAGATCTGCGGTGGTGGCTGACCTCAGCGGTCGCGGGGTACCTCAGCGGCAGCGTCAAGCTCCACGGGTAGCAGTCACCAAGGTGCGACATGGTCGGTGATACTCTTGGAGGAACATCTCAGCATCCTTGCAGTGGTTGCGCCTATGCTGGCGCAGCTGAGCAGTTGACCAAGGATGTCACGCAAGCACCGGCTGCCTGCGCCACTGCAACTTCGAGCTCCACAAGTGAGAATCTCATTTCTTTTCTCTATAGCCCCCTCCAATTTTCTGAATCTACATCTACTTTACCGAATAGCACTCTACTCAAGTTTATTTCTGAGTCTAGTTACACCTAGATGTGGCCACGGCCCCCATGCTGCTGGAGTATTTCTTTAGCAAATAGTAAATTCACGGTGTATTGTGTTATATTTGAGTTCCTTCTCTTACCTTGGCTGCTCTAGTTCTATTTGCAAGGCCGGCATCTGCATTTCTATGGTCATAGTACATTCTGTTCCTTATGTCTAAGATAACTGACCAAATACTTATTGTGCAAGGCCTAGTACCACGTTCCTGTATCGTTGAAATTCAATCATATATCATGGTATGTAACTAAACAAGTGATTATCGTGCTCGTGTATTCTTTACTTTATTCAGTTGCTTTATTTAAGATTGAAGTTTGACTTCTGCTCCTTTCATTTGTAGGCTGAAACTGGTCCTCGTGATTTGTATTCAAGTCACTTCCTTGATTATGTGACAGTACAGCTAGCCTCAGCTACAAGCTCAAGATCTAAAGTTTCTTTGGGAGGGCTACAAGAAGCTGCAAGTTATTGAATAGGAGCAAATGTTGAGCAACTTGAAGATGAAGGCACAAGCTTCAAATGTAGCAACAAAAATGCAGTCTGAGAAGATTGAGAGTTTGAAGAAAGCAGTAAGAGAAACTGAGTACCTCCTTCGTCAACTGCTAAACTTCAAAGGGTAAGGTCAATGTGTTTCTTAGGCATCTGCTCATGTCCTCTCAGCTGCTTGTGCTGGTTTGTGAGTATTGTGGTTTGTGCTCAATGTGTTTCTAGGTCAGCTTTGTTCTTGGTCAGAGAGATATCATGTGTAGTGATTTATAATCTCTTATGGACAATATGCTTGGTCATGAATAATTATGTGTGAAGTGTGATGAGAAATATTTATTTGTATGTATGGTATCTACAAATTAATTGTGCTGCCAATTACAGAATTTATTTGTATGTAATATTAAATTAGATTGTATTTTAATTAAGCGCTACCTAGGCTACACCCGCAAATAATTGAGCCCAAAATTTTGTGGGCTCGCCCCCTCGGCCCATTATTTCATAAGCCTAAACAAAGTTATAACGTCAGCATATGTTGCACTTGATCCAATAAGAATTGGGTCTAAACCAAGTTATGACATCAGCAATTATGGGCTCAATCGAAGAAGAATTGCGCCTAAATCAATCTATGACGACAGCAATTATTGAGCTCGGCACAATAAGAATTGGGCCTAAATCAATCGATGACGACGGCAATTATTGGGCTCAGTCCAACAAGAACTGGGCCTAATTTAATCTATGACGAAACAGTTCATCACAACCGTCATGCCACACAGACTGTGGTCCAACGTGACATGCTACGCAGGAGTCAGTTTATGATGACTTGTGGGACGAATTTTCATTCGTCATTATCTTAGTGATGCACCGAAATAAGGAACATCACTAGTCGTGGTTTATGACGCTTGACTAATGGCGAAGGATTTCCGTCACTCCCACGTCATAAATCACAGTTTATGATGCAAAAAAATGCGATTATAACACTTTTTGGTTCATCATATACCGGAAGATTTCTTGTAGTGTATCAACCCGTGCAAAGAAATGTGAACATGTCTCTAGTTGAGTTGGTTAGATGGTCTGAGTAGCACTCCTCAAGTCTTGCGTTGGACTCCTCGTGGGAGCAAACTTCAAGATGGGGTCAAAAAATCTCCTCGTCTGTCACCACACCAAAGCACATATCAAGGCATGCCCAGATTGCAGCTGTGGTTTTGTTTGCCCCTTCTACCTAGGGTAGTTGCAGTGGTCACCAGCCTTGTGGTAGTCTCACAATAGCTTACGAGCCCCTGTGTAAGGGCGGGGCAGAGGTTCGGGGATTTTCTCATCCTACCTACGAAGGTTCTTCTCTTAGAAAAAAATCCGGGACTGTCTTACTCTCGCAGGTGAAGTTTTTTATAAGAAGACCCAACGTATTTTTTCTAATTTTTTTATTCTAGATCCATTTAATTCGCTCCCACAGAGAGTCGAATTTAAATCTACTGCATACTACTCAGGTGGTTTAACCACTATGCTAGGCCCTTTTACGATTTTAGGAACTTAGATACATATTTAGGTGTTGCTTTTCTTTGTATATTGAAAATAATGATAGATGTAGGGTAATTTAGTTGTAAATTTAGGAGGTTATTTAGGATTTTTTTTAATTGCATATGTGGGTAATTTGGTTGAACAGAGGTTGATAATTTAGATATATAGGTTAGTTTAGATTATTTTTATTAAAAAATATAATAGATCCAATGTTATTATCATCAACGATGATTGGTGCATATTGGAATGATGGTCATATGTTTATACTTTTTAGGATATATTTTCTACACGTCTCACAAGATTTAACGTGGCCTCCAATTAGCTAAAGTAAAATATTAGTTTGCATAGGCTATACATAAACTTTCTTCCAATTTGTAGTGATTCACTGCTTGCAATAGTAAAACCGATAGGGCTGGAGTACCTTCCCGTTGTACAGCCCATGCACGGTCACGAGGGGACACCACGATTAGTGGTGGGTATTCGACTAAATTGGTTAAGTCGTCCGGTTAAATTGGTTTGAAGAATTTTGGCTCCGACAAAATTACCATTGAATTTGCTTCATAAGAATAAAACTGACCAAATTTGGTTTTATTTAGATCATGTTTGGAATAGCTTCACTGAAAATCGATTTTCTAAGAACTAATATCTCAGAACTTTTAAGAAATCGCCTTGTATGTCATGGAGTATATAAGATGGCATGTATACCCTTAAGGATTTATGACAACTTCTCTTAGAGCAAGTTTGGTAGTTCAACGAGCATTGCCTAGCCTTGCTTTGACAAGCAAGACTTGCCTTGTGAAGAGCTATTTTGGCTTGTCTGCTTCAGCAAGCAAAAGCTTGCTGCAGTTCCCTAAGCAGCGCGGCAAGAAAACCAAACCAATTTTTGCTTCAGTGTCTATGCGAGCGATGTGTGGCGAGACTTTCTTGCGAAACCAAAAACGCCCTTTATTTGCTGAATAAGTGTGTTGTCTTTATGCACAAATTGTTGACATTTTAAATTTCAGTTAGTATTAATGTATGTAACTATACAATTTGACTATAAAAAAGCTGATTATGTTTTCTTCCTCCAAATCTGGGCACCAAGAGTTCAATTTTTTGACGACGTCAGTTCATTTTTTTCACAACGTAAGTCATCTGGGAACCAATTCAATTTTTATTCTTATTACAACCATAATATAGCCATCATCTCTGAACACGGTCTCTACCAAGGCATCTCCAACCTCTTAATGTATCAATTGTACGTCTAATACCATATTGAAGAAAATTAGAATTGTAAACGAGGCTAAATTGAGAGGCACAGAATACACATATTGCAAATTGCAGTTTTTTTTCATTATACTGCTGATTTCACAAAAGAATTACTCCTTCCGTTTCTAGGGGCTCTAGCTCCCTCCTGTTCCATCAAAAAATGACTCCTTCTGTTTCAAATTATAAATTATTTTAATTTTTCTAAGTACATAGATTTTGCTATGAATCTAGACATATGAGATATCAAGATGCATAATATAATTATGAATCTAAAAAGGTCGGATGGAGGGAGTATATCCGTGGACTATTTGAATCCGAATATTATGCGACTTCGCCGCACCTTGGTTCTATTCTATCCTCCGCCATTGGATTGGTGTGGCAAAGGACGGAATAGAATCAACGTTTTGCTATGGACAAGCTCTGTGTCTCTAAAAAGAAGTCAAGCTCTCAAAACAGTCATCAAAGGAAAACACCACGGAAACGAAAAAATAGGAAAGAAAAATAAGATTGCTGCAACTGCAAGTGCAATTAGCCGTGCCGATGCTTTGTAAGCTCGTAACTCATGACGGCGTACGCGGTCTGCATGACGTCGGTGATGAGGAGGAAGACGGAGACGGTGAGGGCGACGGACGCCCAGAGGCTGGTGAAGTAGGTGTTCCTGAGCTTGGCCCACGACTCGAAGACGAAGACGCGCCAGCTCTCGTTGCAGTAGCGCTCCACCCGGTCGCGGACGGCGCACAGCCTGCTCTCGCCGGTCTTGGCCACGTCCCTGGTCAGGCCGTCGAACAGGCCCGCCACCGCCGCGTCGCCCCCGGCGAGGTCGTGCCAGAGGATCCCTTCCCTGGCCAGCAGCGCCACGTCCCCCGCGGAGTCGACCATGTCCCTCATGAAGAGCACGAACGCCGTCACGTCGTTGCCCGTGGCGCCGCCGCCGTGCAGCGCCTCGAACGCCATCATGTTGTGGAACTTGTACTCGGTGGAGTCGTCTAGCGCCACCTCCGGCATCTCCAGCCTGCGCCTGCCGTTGTCGAACTCGATGTCGTCCAGAACGCCCGGCCTGCACCGGAACCGGACGCCCGCCTCCCAGAGCCTCTGCGCCGAGCGCGGCGCGGCGCGGGCCACGGTGCTGGGATCTGCCAGCGCTTCCTTCTTGTGGTTATAGAGGGTGCCGAAGAGGCTCCGGCGGTAGAGGTCGAGAGGGTGGAGCACGACCATTGTTGGACTTGGACCCGCCCTGGCGTCGCCGGCATCCACGCCGAGGAACTTGAGGATTTCCCGGTTGATGGAAGACTCGTCCTGTCCATCGATGCCAATGCCATGGCATGAAATGCACAATGTTTTGTTAATAGTGTGACTAGTGTCCATCGCTGCACGACAGCAGTAAATGCTTGTGGGCGGCGAGCACTTACCGAAGCTTCTCCACCCTCAACGGCTGCGATCCTGTGAAGGAGGAGCAGCGGCAGCTGGTTCTCGACCATGAGCATGTCGCGCTGCACGAACGGCGCGATGTGACCGACGGCGTGCCGGCTGAAGACGGGGTCGGCCGTTGCGTAGTCGCCGGAGCGCCGCCGCATCACCTCCAGAAGGAAGCATCCGTCGGCCACCATCATCTCCAGGAACCTACCCCTGTTCTCGCCGCGCCACTCGCCGCCGAGCCCCGCGTAGGCGTCCTCCAGGTCTTCGGCCACCTCCTCCACGGACGCGGCGAGATCGGCCAGCGTCCTGCCGGCGCGCCGGAGCAGCCGCGCGACGGCCCTGCGCTTGTGCGCCTCCATGGGGGCCAGGTCCGGGTCGCCGTGGTGGAAAGGGCCGAGCGCCACCGTCTGCGGCTTGTAGACGCCGCCGTGGACGGTGCGGAAGCGCGGCGGCACGCGGAAGATGCAGTGCCGTGGCCATTTCTCCGCCGCCGCCGGCAGATCAGCGACGTCGAGCGTCTTCTGCATGTCCACCACCCACATGTTGTGAATTGGATCAATCCGACACCTGTATGCACTGATTGAATGTATAGGCAACCGGTGAGAGGGGCACAAGTGCCTTCGCGTGCACGTCGTCCAAATGTTCCAAATCGCTTTGAGAAGGAGACTCCGACGAGACACAGGAACATGCCATTTCAAGTTATTCTCTTTGTTGTTTAAATTTTGACTCGTCATGGCTATCTTTAAAATTAGAAATTGCCGAAGGTTTGAATGAAGAACGGGATGAAGATGAAATGCGACGGTGATTATAGTGTGATCAGCCTGAAAGCTGGGATGTTCTAGAAAAGGTTTTTCCAAGCACTACCTTCTAACCCAGTTCCCATTGATCCAAATAGAAATCATTGAGGACACTGATACGGTAAATAGAATTATCTGTAAAATATATAATTTTAAACATCACAGCTAGAAAAAAGTCCAAATTACTCCCTCAAGTATAACCAAAGTCTAGATAACCCCTAAAGTATTTCTTGGTTCAATTTATCCCTAAACTATGCCATTTGGTTCAATTTACCGCTTAACACAATTTGTCTTTTTTATTTCTCCATGCACAAGTGGAGTCTTAAGTTCAAATTTTGCAAGATGATAGCACGCACCACAAGACATGTTACAAAAATATATCATGAATTTTTTATCATTATTTTGATAGGGTAGGATATTTGATAATAAAATTTATCCTTGACATACGAAATTATATAAAAACTAATGATGGAAATTTTATAAAATATTTTTTAATATAGATTATAATGTCCACTACCATCCTACAAAGTCTTAAATTAAAATTTAACTTTTGCATAGAGAAACAAAAATGGCAAATTGCATTATGGGTAAATTGAAACCAAATAGTATTGTTTAGGGGGTAAATTAAACCAAAACATAGTTTAGGGGATTATCTGATTTTTCACTATTCGAATTTTTCCTAATATAAAATTATATTTCATGGTACGTCTAATAACATCAATTTGATGTTCCCAATACATTTTATGTCATTTCACGCATACAAAGAAAAACTAAAGAAATTTGACCAACATGTCATGGACCTGCAATTTAGGTTAGATGGGAAAGTAAATATATTTACAATTTAAAATGTATAGCATTTTATACAGTCCTGCAAAACTATATGTGAAGTAACAACATATAGCTCCATTTTTGAAGAGGTGCAAAACTTTGTCCTGAGAAATCTTTTTTAGGCCCTTTGTGAACAAATAGGAAAAATAAACGAATTTTGGAGGACTGGAATCCTATAAAAAAATTTCCCTACAAGGCCCTTTGGAAGAAATGTTGAGTTTGTGCAAATCCTATGAAAATATAGAATGGCATGGTCCATAGGCTTTTTTGACGAATTCTACTAAGAGATTGAACCTTATGTAAGTTTCTTTCATGTCAATCTCTCATCAAAGTTCATGTGCTACATCCAAACGTACATTATTCTTGCTCTCTTTCCATAGGTTTCAAGGTATTAGCGTGTTCTATTCCTATATTTTTATTATTTCTGCATTCCTAGAACCATGCATTCCCAAAGAGGCCCTTACAAGCTGCGGAGACTTCTCATAATACTGAAAAAAATCTTAAAATTAGGCAAAATTGTTGACGACTTTGAGAAAGAAAGTGCCAACCATGCTTCTCAACTTGGTCTTATAGAATATGTTTAGTTTGTTGGCTTATTCTAGCCGGGCTAGAATCTATAGCCAGGCTAGCCCACAATTTGTTCATATTTGATTTAAGCATGGCTAGTACAAGATTATGTTTGGTTGACGTACAAGTTGTTATGATAACCTTAGCCACAGGTGAGGTTACCATCCTGTTTTCTCTTCCCACTTCTCCCCATCGCCGAGAGCTTCGTGCGCCGCCGTGCGGTCTCCACCGGCCGGACCAGACAATTACTGTATTTTTGCCGGGGCAGAGGCTCATGCGGCTGTGCCTGGCTTGCTGGGGACGGAGGATTCCCAAGTTTATCTCTAACCTGGCTAAGGAGGTTTGGTTGCATTAGTAGAACCTGGCCAAAGGGCCTAACCAGATAATCAAAAATGAGTTGGTTGGCACTGGGGCTGGCTAACCCTTAGCCAGGTAACTAAACACATCCATAATTGTCACGTGAACTTTGCAAACGGAACCTAGCATTAGCGTCCTTGCTAGGCTAAAGCCACATGTTCGAGCATAATCTAGCCAAAGCTTGTGCTTTAAAAGGTGTGTGCGCTTCGAATCGCGATGTGTCGTGCTTGCCTTGTTGCCTACGCTACTTATTAGGCTCAAAACTGATGAAAGGTTCAGCCCGGTAACGTTTCCCTTACAAAAAACTGCACCAGATATCATTATGAACTGCTAATGTGCTTTACAGACATGACCAGGTAGTCGACGCCATACAACGTGCATTCAGGCTTTACCAAAAGGAGCGATGCATGTTTTTTGAAGAAAAACAGGACTATATGCATGGTTTACAGACAATGACCAGGTCGAGTCATGTTGGGTCACCTGGGATTGCAACCTTCCTAGAGAGACTGAGGAACAAGTATGATGGGAGGAGGAGGATTTTATTATGTTAAAATTGGAAGGTTAAACCATCTGCAAGGTCATGGGCAAAATAATGATTGATAAGTTTATTTCTTGCCATTACAAATTGCAGAATTTCTTATTTGCCGCTGCCAGTGACAGGTGGGCTCTACACATCATCCGATAGCAAATAAGGGATTGCAGAACTTTTTGTAGTGAAAAATAAGAAATTGTAGCTGTCATAATTGATGGCACATGCCATCTTCTCCCTTGGTGCTTGGAATATATGTTAATGTGTTGTTACCGATCAATATCCTTTTCTGGTCAGCACCTATCACTGCAATGAAATCTAAGTTCTCAGAAACGCTACACCCAAATTATTATAGATCGTTTTGACTTTATTAGATTCATATACTTTATTATGCACTTAGATAAACCCTATATCTAGATGCATAATAATATCTACGCACCTAGAAAAGTCAAATCGCCATATAATTTGGAACAGAGGGAATATATACTGTCGCCACAATAATCAGTACAAAAATTAATTCACACTAGGGAGATCAATGTCTCCAGCTCAGAATTTTCTCTAGGTGAACCTTCAGCTCCGAACGCTGGCCTAAGTTGCAGGGGCATCGCCGATGAAGTAACAGATATATACATTTGAAATTAACTTTGCCCATGTGAGCTCAAAAGTTGAGTATGAACAAAGAAGAATGTTTTGTACATTGCTAATCGCAAAAGAATGATATATACAGTTATTGCATTCACCTCTCCGTCTTCTCTCAAAGCATCCAGTATACCCAAATGTTCCAGTATACCCCTCATGGCCCATGGAGAAGCAAAACTTTGGACTTCCAACCTTGAAAAGGACCATTGAACACATTGGCCCATGGGGTTCCCGGTTCATTCCGAGTAGGCTGGTTTGACAACTTGCTCCACTTTTGCCCTTTGGTGACTTGCTATACAGAGGAAGACAAAACCCCAAAGTCCAAACCAGGTCATTGGAACAAGCAAGTAGCCCATTTTCCGACTTAAAGATTTGTATATGGAGGTCAAACCCTAGGATCAACACGGACCGCGCACTCCACTATCAGGACTGATGAAATCAGTTTCATCCGCATATCATGAAGGGCAGGGGGTTGGGGCATTTCGATGGCTTTCCACAAAATCCCTGATTATGCGTTTAAGTGTTCTACCACCCTTCCCTTGCATGTATCCTTGATGATTTCTGATATTATCACCAGTCCTGTGAAGATAGTCAGAACCTGCATCCTCAAGCACCTTCAGCCACTGCGGAATTATCATTTCAGCTTCCCCTTGCTTTAGATACTCTGAGGGCAATGACTTCACCTAAACAAGATTGGAAACAGGTCAGTAACTTTGCAGGATAGATGTTGGATACGAGAATGAATAACAGCCAAATCTCTCTACATGTATGAATCCAGAATTCCAGATCTGGCATCTGATCTTTATGTAAACAAATGAAGGGAAAGCCTGAATGATTTTCAATCTATGTTTTTAATCCAGCTTCCATGTTTCAAGTTCAATAATAGAAGCAGTTATGCCAGACAGTTACTAAAAATATGATCATCAAAGCATTGCTAGTCCTTTATCACTTTACTGTGCATAATAACACATGTCAAGGTTCTGAAAGTTAAATGCCAGATTTAGACTACCTCAGTCAATAATTGCAAACACAAAACATAGTTGAGAACTCAAATAACGACAAAAAGAATAAATTGGCATTATTGGGTATGTCTAGGACTGGAACAATCACAATTAAAGCAGTGGCTAAAAGGATACCGTTGATTGTAGCCACCCACAAAGAGAACTCCAACTAAGAACAGCCTTCCATGTCGTTCTCTCACAGAAACTGCACATTGCAGCCAGTTGTTGCAATATTGTGGCAGATTTATGCACCTGCACGGAAAAAGTAATGTGAATATTTTGCAAGATCTGTCTAATCACATAACTTAAACCATGAGTATCACAGATAAAACGGGAGCAAACTTGCAACAGTATAAAATAGTACACCGGTAGTATGTTAAGAACTCATCAGTCAACTTATCCCAGCATAATCATTAGTATACTAGCAAAAATCAGAAGAGATCAAGAGCTTATTAAAAGGCTTACATACACAGGTACAATGCACTAGCTAGTTTAGATGTCTCAGATAACAGATTGTTGAGTATCCAGAAAAAACATATGCGGACCAATAGTAACAAATACTATGGAATTGTTCTTTAAATTGCACCCACCCTTGATAAAGCCGATACACCAAGTAGAGCATAAAGTACATTAGACAATAAACCTTCACCACAGCGTGCCAAGATTTGAATTAGGACCACACCAGGTGATCCGTCAGGGATGCACTCTGGAGATTCTAGCACAGCAGCAAGAACAACCTCAAGAAAACCTGCAGATGACATATAACTTTGGAATTATTTAGTTGCAAATGATCATGTGAGTGCAACAACAGGGGTTAAGCGCAATAGCTTGAGCTGATGCATGACAGTGGTAGGTTATAGCATATAAGGTATCCATACGCCAAAGGTCACCAAATATTAGTATAAAATGATCAGCAAGGACAGATACATTTTAAACACTCCCCCAAAACATAGAAACACAAACTAGAAAATCACGACACTTTGCCACCAACGTGCTCTAGTGTTATAGAAAGACCTTTAGTAAACATGCTAAACGGTCGTAATTCTATAGAAAACTTACCAAGCCTAATAAACTGATGCCAAGGTTTTGCCACACAAACTGCCTTTGTTGTCCAGAAACTAGATGAAAATACATCCATGCATTTGCAGTAAAAATAATAGCTTCCTTCAATTTGTGTTCCTTTATTAATGATGTCTCAAAAGTGGAAAGTAAGAAAATGGTTCTAGATGATCTCAAGAAGGGACAGAACTACATTTTCCTAAACTGCACCTAGTTTAACTAGTTTGTGCTAAAGCTGTGCAAGACTACAAGGTCCAGCCTGTTCGTTCGCTAAAGATCAGCTTCCAAGACCAATGACACTAATCAGGTGCCAAGAGACAATACAAATAGGGGTATGCAATTATATTATATTCTCTTTAGTAAGCATGCAAAAGTGAAAAATCAAACATGCCATTCAGAAAAGACCATGTACAAAGATCCATCTTATGAGATAAAGAAAATTATTATAAATGTAAAGCCAAGCAGGCCAATAGTTTTTAGGAGCCAACCTTTTTCAGGCATATGTTTTCACTTCAATTCCAAATTTCCAGGTACAAGTTTACCCATTGTATGATTATTCAAAGAATGAGGGGAATAGAAACACATGCAGTTACAGCCACAGGACAATACACAGAAGTGAATAGATAGCACTCACATGATATATATGACATTGATGCAAGTGCTGCTCCTCGGTGCATTGCTGTAGAACATATAGCTGCCTTTTGAAATGATAGCTCAAGCAGCGAGCTAGATGCAACAATAGCTTCCTGATCATTTATGCAATCAACAAAGAACTAGCGTCAATATGCCAATCGAATATCATGCCAAGCTACTGAGCTCAAATACGTTACAAAACAATCTCTGTTGAACATGAGAAAAATAAGAACCTTTGGACAGCAGCGGATAAACATAGATGTAAAGTAGGTATATGCTTCAACTAGATCTGGTTCTTGATCACACGTATAAGAAGAATTAAGAGTTGATATTGAGGACGCAGAGCTAAGAGTTTCAAAAGTCCTAACACACAAAGCCCCATATTCTTCCTTGTGACCAAATTCTTCAATAACGTTGGCAGCTGAAAATTTGAGTGAGGTCAAGTAGAGTCCATAAATTAATTGAAACAAGATTCCATATAGTATATTGAATTGTCCCATGGATACATAAACCTATGATTCTATGAGCTAGTTCAGAAAACAATCTGGTACAAAAGTATAGCAAAAGTACATAGATAAGGCAGTTAAGTGTTCCAAAATTCCCTAAGAGATGTAAATTGAGTTTAGAGCAACATAAGCTCATACATATTTGCACATCTTTAACATATCAACAGCAGCCAAACCTCTTGATCACACCATGATCAAGTATTAGCTGTTTTAATGACGAGGTACAGAGAATAATTTATTTTGAATTGAATTTCAGTAAGCAAAATTTATTTGTGCAATAAAAGTATAGCTTGTTACCTGTTCTCAAGAAGCAGTCATGCCTTTGAAACAGTAAGAAATTTGTAGATAAGCACTCCAGAACTTTAGGTAACAAGATATGAAAGTGCTGTCCTGTAAAGTACAGATGCCAAATCAGATAACTGATGCATTTGCTATACAGTTTCAAATTTCTCAGTTTAGAAACCCATTTAACTTACCACAAGAATGTATAGCTGAAGAAAGAGAACGGCATACAGCTGCAGATAAACTAGCATTCTCCATATGAGATGATCGGAAAAGTTTTTCAAGAAGTGGCCAAAATATTCCAAGAAGACATAAAATTATATCATCGTCGACCAGACCAGATGTTATTGCCGTAGACAAATGACCAAAGAGAGCACTCATTCTGTAAAAGAAATGATTGCTTATATTGTCGATAAAATCAGACTTCCAATTTCTTAACCAACACGTGAATAGCCAAATGTAAAAAGCAGACTATAGGTATGCCTTATGCACAAAAAAAAAGAGAATAGACCAAAGTAGTTGTAAGATTCTAGCATGTCAGTGAGACATGAAAATCCAATCAATTGCTAATAGCATCACCCAATAGTGCAGCAATCCTCGAAGAAAAAGAAATATCAAACTTTTTTTTCGCAAATACACAGGACAGCTGCATATCGGTGCATTAAGAGATAAAAGAAGTAGAGCACACACAACCCACATGAAGAATACAAAAACTATCAACATACCTGTAAAGACCACGGACAGCAAGGTCCAAGGATTGTGTATAAGTAGCTGGATTTTGCCTTAGTGAGTGATCTCTGTCTATGTCAATCTGAGCAATGGAAGAAAAAAAACAATTTAGGTGTTGTCAGTCATTAACAGTTCACATATGAATTTTGGAAGAACAGCTACACCAGGGAAAGAGAACATACAATCTTTTCCACTGCTGAGTAGCTGGAATAAAGTAACCTAGCCAGCCAACTTTTCCTCAACTCTTTATCACGAACAGAACTCAAAACATGCGTAATTGCACTAACTATCTCTTCCTCATCCTCTAGCCGCAGGTTCCCTTTATCCATGCCCTACAAGAACACTGTTTTTCAATATTACATTGCATACAATGCCAAAAGGAATATTTGTCAAGGTATACTTGAAAGAGCATATAATTGTTACTTAATTAACTGATGGCATGCAACGCTAAAACATTAAGTCAGACCATATGTGAGTTTATAGCAAGCATAGATAAACAATCTAAACTTTTCTAGCTTGTCAAGTATTAGAAGAGGGCTGGCCCTATGATCATGTCTTAAGAGAGGAAGGATACATTCAAACATGATGGTAGAAGCAATGAAAATATTTTCAGCAATCTTTTTAATACCGAGTTGGTATATCAAAAGTATAATTTGATATAGGTAAAGTGCCATCTTCAATATATTGTCTCCTTAGTAATGACCAGTACCATTTGGGAAAATTGTGGTAGAATGAATTTGGTAAAGTAGAAGAGATAATGTTACCTCACTAATCCAGAAAAGAATTTCAAGGTTCTGAGGTTCGTGGATGAATGAAGAAGCATCCTCACAAAGTTTGCGCAAGGCTAAGGAGCAAGCATTTGATGATACAGATTGTGAAATTCCTGATGCGCAAAATAGGCTGAACATAATGATAAAATAAATATTAAACAGCCATAGTGAACAAACACAATCTTTAAACTTCACAAACATTCAAAATACTTACAGTAAAGGTTTAATGTTACTTTGGCAAGACGATAGCCACTTTGAGTAAGAACCAATGACATCGCCAAATGATTTGTATACCTTGACATTTAGGAAAATACAGAAAAAAATTAGCTTCACAAATTAAAAATAAAGAAAAACTGAATATATAATAAAAATCATTGGAAGCATATTGAGGAAGCCCTACCAAGAACAGACTTCCATCCAGTTCAACTGGAGTTCTGCTGGACAGAATGTTCACAAAATGCATTATCATTGAAAAATCGAAGGAGCTTTCATCTTGTAAAATTGTATCAGCAACCTGAAATTCAACAGTTTATGTGCATACTGATCAAACCTGCTCTCGCTGGCATGCTTATGTGAGTTATGTCCAAACATACAAAGATATGGACATGTGTCACATGTCTAAGCAACAACAAAATGAGAAAGAAAATAAAAGGAGGAAATTAGAATTTGCAGGACATGTATATAACAGAATTGTAGTGAGCAAATTGCAAAACACACATAATATCATTCACTGGGAACCATCCTCTTGATTGGTTCAAAAAGCATTTCTAGATCAAATTTTATCAGGACTTATGGCCCATTTAAATTGATATTACACAATCCATTGACTGCAAGAAGTTCCCACAAAATTTTGAAGTGCCAGATTGACATTAAGTGATTATAGGCTTATATAAGAGATGGAAACAATATGAAAAGATCTTAAAGAAGGCCTGGCAGGAAGTAATCAGATACAGAATGGTGGGAACAAGCAGATAAACAGCAATAAAATTAATATTAGCCATGACATTCAAATGCTATATATATCTTATGACAGTAACTAGCAATTTTTACCGATAGGTAGGATAAGCTTACCATGCTAAGTGCATACATCCTAACTTCTACCTCCTTCCAAGGAACTGATTGGCTTGAGAAGTCCCATCCATGAGAAAAGAGCTGCATCGCACAGGTAGAACACAAAGTTTTAAGCACAATAGCCTCACCAAATGTGCAGAAGAAAAATGTCAAAATAATTGTTCGCAGGAAAGATTTAAAATGAAATCAGTTATCAATAATAAGAGCTGTACTTCATGCCCATGACATAAAAAAAATCAAAAATAAATAAAATATGTAATTGGCATAAAGGTGTCAGTTTTGTCAGTAACTGATCGGAATAGATTATCTTTAGCAACTACGTCTCTCTTCGTTCTTAAACATATTGATTCATGCAATTTTTTCCTTTTTTGCTCACATTAGCTAAGTCAGTTTTTCCTAAAATCTACCATCTACGCACTGTTTTGTAAACAATGGGCATTTCTTGGATCCATATACAAACTGTAACTAGTGTTCTTACGTCATGCTTATTCTAAAAAGAGTTCCAAGTAACAGAAGGAAAAGAAGCATGTTCGAACATTTGTTAAACCATAAACAAGTAACCACTTGTGTGCATAGCAATGGGTCATGAGCAATCTTTCAGCAAACACCATATACCTTGTTTATATATGCAGGGGCACCTAGAAGCAAACAAATATCTACAAGAAGCTCCTCCAAATTCATTCTGAACTGTGCTAGTCCATCAGGCATACAAGTTGCTCCATCAGTGCCACGCTCATCAGTGTCAATCTACAAATGGGCACATGTCAAGGTAAGACAACTGGATTTGCAAATCCTCTGTTCCTACAATTAGATATGCAAAACAAGGACAATGTGCAATTTCTGATTTAGTTAAATGAATGGAAAAACAATTACATGAAGTATGATATAAACCCAAGGATGACGATAGCTATGCACATAAAATGAGCAAAACATAAAGGTAAAACAGACAAACCTGAGCACGAAATAAAAGAGCATCTAGCAGTGAAGAAAACACAGGCAAAAACAACTCTTGTGCCGCATTTCTTTTGGCTGTCTTCACATCAATACCAAGAATAAAATGTGCCAAAGTGCACCTGCAGTGTAGGGTTTCAACATAAAAGATACAAATAATTATATCCCAAACATGCACATTAATACCATGGGAACTCAACTTCATTTCAGTAGAATAATATTGGGAAGATGTTCCAGCTTACGCACTTCAATAACTTCACATGCATCTTATATCAAATTATCAATAATAGTCATAGAAAATATTATAAGGTGCTGACCACAATGGAATTGAAATTAGTGAAATATCACAACATGAGAAGTTGAAGTGGTCAACACAGCTTTTAAGTGATATGGACCACGAACTAGTAAGAAAACACAGCTTTGAGGAAGTTTGTTAGAACACTCCAGTTGAAGATCAAATCCCTGCATCACACCTACGCCTACTAGACCCCAACAATAACATAGGAGATGCTAACCAGTTACCAATCCAGCCCATCCTAAATTAGTACGCACAGACAAAAGACCGACAACACCTCAACACAAACCAACAAAAGGAGAGCACAATTTGCTCCCAAAGAGCATCCACTAATTGTTATTTAATACTGTAAAGAAGATATTCTCATGAATGAAAATGAATGGGAAAAAGGAAAGCATCACTACCAAAATTGCAAGGTTGAATCTGCAATTTCCCAATCGTCACTCGTAAAAGCTACACATCTGCAAAAGAGGTTAAGCATTTCAGCAAAATGGTAAAATGAAATGAACTGCAGTATAACAATATTTGGAAGCCTTGAAAGTAAACATTAAAACTCAAGGAAAAGTACCACATAAACAATGCAATAAATTGACCTCAAAAGTGCATCGGCGAGAGCAAGTGCTTGGCTACCCCCTTCTGCAACCAAAGCAGGTGCCTAAAAAAGTTCAACAGCTGTCATGTTGCGTTCAACAGATACGAGCTCAGGAGGAATAAAAATGCTTTCTGAAAATGCGTTAAATGGTAATACACCCTTCCACATTAGAACTCCTCACTTACGACCTTTCTGCTAATTGTAGGAGCATTTTATAGATAACAGAGCACTAGCATAGTAGCATTATTGCATTAGTGTGTTCCAGATCTCCTTGACTACCTTCACATACTCATTCCAACACACTATTAATGTCTTCAGATTTTGCTTATAATATAGACACTGCACGACACCATACTAAAGTATAAAGAAACAAATCTTACTGCCTGGCCAACTTCACACATCAAACACGCAAGACCAGCAATGATCTTCTCACTTCTGTTGGCTAGAGCTGGTAGAAGAAGAACTTCCCTTATATAAGGCATTTTACTTAGAAAGGCCTCAGGTAACTCCTGCAACCAGATTGCAGCACAAATCAAATAACTTATTATAAGTTGAAATAAGCTTATAGTTGTTAGGAATTAAGATACCCAAAAACTCACGGGGAAAATGGAAACAGAAACCACTGAGGATTCTATTTATGGTAGTAATCATCGCATGATAAAGAAGATGACTCCTAAACAGATCAATTCAATACACATCAACATACAGTGGAACAATAAAGAGAAATGCCAACTTCATATCATACCACTGGAGTTTACGACTCCACCAAATTGCATTAGTTAGCGCATGTGAAATAAATAAAACTTATATATTGGCACACCCAAGATCACAGCTTATATAGAGAAAAAATATCACACCTATCAAAGAGTAATGAAATCAGAATATATATATGCAGATGATTGGGAGGAAAACCACTCAAACATTGAAGTGATGCAGCTTGATGTTCAGATATTCATGACTAGTAACTAGTGAGGATGGAATTTTCTGTTGGACGCCTAGAGGCTAGAGCAGAAGATAAATGAAACACTAAAGATTGGGTATTGCTTAAGGAGACAATAACTGCCAAAGGAATTCATGGGACAGTTTGACTGCCAAAGTTTGACCGAGAAAATGGTGAATGAGCTATACATTTTGGTTCTCATTGCAGTTTTCCTAGTTTTAGTAGATGGCTTATGTGCATTTTAGCTAGGCTATATACACTCTGAAATGTATAATTATAAGACCTGGACCTGTGACTGCTTTGATTTTATTTTGTGAAATTTGAAACAGGGTATGCCCCTCTGCTTGTAGAAAGAAGATACAGAGCAGGACTTCACTCATAGCAACACTTCCAGGTATTAATTTTCATGTCGCATAAATATCTGTGGAAAAAGACCTCACTATCTACCTGAAGTTCTGAACATTGCAAAATGTAGGCTCAAAGAAGCTCTAGGACCATTTTGGTCAACAAAATCCAATTCAACTACTACTTCATACAAAAACTTAGGCCCCGTTTGGATCCCTTCATTTTGAAGGAATTGGAATCTACTTAATGGAGTAGGCTATTTGTCTTGGAATGTGTCATTCCACAACTTTCCAAAGTTTAGATATAAGCCTATCTTAAATTCATGGGGTGGGAGATGGAAATTGATTCTATAGATCCTCATGCTATGTTTCTAATGTGCAACTTATAGCACGCTCTTCAACTCGCTTCCCTATAGCAAAAGTGCAGCACATAAGTATCTCTCCCGTATGGCCAACAATAATATACAAATATATTCCACATACAACTATATTAGCTTAATTAATTTGTGTCTAAATTATGATTATTAGAATGGAATTCAATTCCAAGGATCCAAACGGGGCCTTAGACAATTTGATTGGACCAACGCAATAAGCAGCAAAGTAGCACAAATCAGAAGAACCGAACTTACTTGGTGCTGGCTGACAAGCTCAGTCATAACCTCTATGGCCACATCAAACGAAAAGGACACCTTCATTAGCCACACAGCAACAAAACAGCATGTGAGCACGTGGAATGTACAAGTAATTCCTCGAAGTACACTTTTCAGCACTCATAAGGAATAGGAGGCTGCATTGTTCGCACCTGCAGCGAGTTGAACGCGAAAGTGAGAAGTGGGTGTGTGGCAAGCGTGGTGGCTGGCGTCTCCGAGAAGCATCCCACCCGAACCTGCATTGTCGTTTTATGTCAGCGATCGAGTGCGCTAGAGAAGAACGCAGCTGAACGCGGGGCAAGGCAAAGGGCAGTGCACGTACATACATACCCAGCTCAGTAGGCACCGAAGGATTCTGCGGTTGTGCTCGTGGAGGGGCACCCCGTCGTCGTCGGCGGGCACCTTCTCTGACTGAGAGTGGAGGAACTCAATAACGGCGGGCGCGTGGGCAAGCACCTCGCGCGTGAACCGGCACCGAGCGGCGGCGTCGACCCCCGTGTCGCCGCCCTGGTCCTGCGCTGCCTCCTCCGGGAGCACCGTGAGCAGCTCCAGCACGGCGGGCGCCGGCAGGAGTGGCATCCGCGCGAAAAGGTCGTCGACGCCGCCCTCGGCGCGGAGCGCGAGCGCGGAGAGGGCCAGGCAGATCTGCGTGAGCAGCTGGCGCGGGGCCGGGGCGGCGGAGAACCGCTGCGCGGCGTGGAGTAGCGCGTCAAGCAGCTGCGGCGCCAGGCCGGCCCCGGGGAGCGCGGGGCCGGGGGACTGGATCTTCCGGCGGAGCATTTGCGCGGCGAAGAAGAGGAGGTCGGCGGGCGGGGGCGGGTCCGGGGCGGCCAGGAGGGCGGTGGCCACCGCCCACCCCTGGGGAGAGCGCTGCAGCGCGAGGAGCCACTGGTTGGCGGCGAGGCGCGCCGCGGGGTTCGCGTCGTGGTTGAGCGCGTGCACGGCCGCGGCCAGCCGCGCCTGGAGCTCCGACGCCTCGCCGGCGAACATCGCGGCGGCGGCGGCGGCGGCGGCGGCGGTGGAGCGGGGTGGGTGGATTCGTGTGGGGGAGGCGAGGGGACGGAGGGGATTGGGCCGAGTGGCACGCACTCACCGCAGGGACGAGTGGGGGATGCGGTTTTTTTTCCTTTTTTTATTTATGCGAAGGAATCTGCAAGCCTACAGCATTCAATGAGCAGAGAGCGATGTGGAGCTTTCGGCTCGGTTTTGGATCTAGCTGCTCCTTCAATTCGGGGTTTTACTACTGTAAGAAATTTCAGGATTTGAAATCAAATTTAAATTTTGGAATCGGAACAGGATTTACCGGTGGGCGATGGAGCTCATTGATTTTTCTTGTACGCATTTGTTCTTCCGAGCTACCGCCACAAGAAATTCTTTGCTCCACCTTCGATTATTTTTTTTAGACATTTCAAATTTGGGGAATATAAGAAAACTAATCATTTGTTACCAAGTATGTTCTTGTGGTTTACACCTATACTAATTATGAAATTTATAATTGGTCCAAACAATCATCATAAAGAGCAAACACAATAAGCCATGATGCTAGCTCGGCTCCAAGAAGGAGGACTCATTGAGAGTCAATGTGGATGAGAGAGTAAATGAGAGAGAGAGTATGCACACTTATCATGGATAGCGTCACCAAGTGATTTGCCGTTACACGACCACTACATGACTAGCTAGTCAATTTTGTAGGGACCTTTACGTGACATGCCGGACAAAGAGCGCCAAATGGAGCAATGAGACGTGCGTGGATTGTCACCACCAAGCGATTGAGAACAAGTGGCATCAGGATTTGTCATCTCTGGAGCATGACGGTGGGAGAACTCGGAGCTGGTACGGATGTTGAGTTAGGGGGACAATGCGGTTGCATGGCGGATCTTTGTCTAATGAAGTGGGTGAGCTAAGTCGACAAGGCTACGCCGACAGCCTGGCTCCAAGAGGACGACTCATCAAGAGTCAATGTGGATGAGAGAGTAAATGAGAGAGAGAGAGAGCGCTTGTCATAGATAGCGTCACTAGGTGATTTGCCGTTACATGACCGCTACACGACTAGCTTGTCGATTTGTGGGGGTCTCCATGTGACAAGGTAGACAAGATTGGTGGATGGAACAATGGGACAAACGTGGGTTGTCACCACCAAACTAGCGAGAACAAGTGGCATACGGATCTATCATCTCTAGAGCATGATGGTGGGTAGAACTTGGAGCTGGAACTGTCGGTGTTTTATACCCGGTAATCTACCGAGGGGTATCCCGAGGTAGTAGATTGGTTGGTGGGGATCGCCGGATCTGGAACTCGAAGGTAAAAACGAGGACACAAGACACGGATTTATACAGGTTCGGGCCGGCTAGAGTAGCGTAATACCTTACGTCCTGTTTGGGGTGTTGTATATTGAGCCCTACGCTTGGGTGTTGTTTGGTATTGAAGATTTGGTCCTCTATTGTGGTTCTATGAGGTCTTCGCCTACCGATCTAGGGACCCTTGCCCTCCTTTGTATACTCCAGGGGGTGAGATTACTAGTCGGTTACAAGGTAGCAGTCCTAGTAGGATTACAAGGTATGAGTCCCAGTAGGATTATAGGGGAATCCTAGTAGGAGTCCGTCTTCTTCTTCTCTTGTGGGTACTAGGGATCTATCCCGACAAGCTCCCGAGCGCTTTATAGTCGAATGTAGCAGCTTTCAAGTACTTTTTAGATCCTCACCAAGTAGTTTTGGTGCTCTTCGAGTATTTTGTCTAGCTGAATTTTTAAAGTTACTCAAAGTTGCCATAAGGCTATGGTGTGCTCAAACCCTTTGTCGTCTTGATTTTGTAATATTCATCTTTGGAATGTAATATGGAGTGTGGCGAAAGTCGCACTCCATATGGAGTAGCCCCCGAGCCTTATGTTGAATCAAAAAATCAGGTTGAGGGTCAATAAAATCTTGAATCTTATTTTTTCATCTTGAAAAAAATCAATATTGGGTGTAACTGATCAGCCCCGAACCTTGGAATGATTAAATAATCAATCTAAGGGTCTCAGCGAGCTTGGTCTTCACGCCAGTCATCATCCAAGTAGTCATTGGTCGTCCAGCCCTCAAGCTTATGCGCTAGGTGAACTGTAGGAGCCACGTCGAGTAGTTATTGGCACTTAGCTCCCGAATTTGGAAGCTAGCTGAGTCATTGTAGGTACACTGAGCGTCCTGGAGAGTCTCCGTCGAAGCTTGGCCTGCAAAAAGAGATGCATACATTATGTAGCATATTTGTAGAATTTTTAAACTACCAAAATTTATTCAGTAATGAATGTAAATGTAAATATTGTGTGTCATGCTTTTCTTTCGGCCATATTTCTCTCGAGTAGTTATCCTATTATGTTTAGACTACCAGTCCCTGGTTAGCCATTGCCACTGCGTGTGAGATCTTTGTCTCGTGTACGCGTACTGGCACTGCTGCTATGCATCTGAGATCTTTGTTTCGTGTACGCGTCCTAGTGTTTAGGCATGACAGAAGATTTGAGGCTATCATGAATTAAGGTGTGTTCTACTCGAGTAAATTAGTGACCGCTAAGAGAAGGCAACAAAAATAAGTAGTCGACATTGCGACAAAAAGAGAGTGCAATTGCGCGTAAAGTAGTCATTGAGACTTTTCTACCTTTTGGCGAGAAGAGCGCGTGTTGCCGCGCATAGGATTTGTGCCTCCTTAAAGTGTAGCCACTGCGAGCCTCCAGCACTTAGTACACCAAACCCGTGGCCGTAGCCTTCAAAATTCGATGTATCAAGCCTGTTGGCGGAGCTTCCAGAACTCAGTGCACAAAACCCGTGGCTATAACCTCCCTAATTCGGTGTACCAAGCCAATGGCTATCGGTTAACATGCCCCAGGAATAATTGGCAAAGTGTAGCTCTGGAGGGTAATTTCCATCGAGAGGCGTACACAAAAAAGTACTCGACGCATTTCCCTGCATGCGGAAAACAAGCTGGAAAAATTATATAAATAATTAAAAAAGTGACTTAGCTTGATTCGTGGATGATTGTCGACGAAGACGTGGTGGTCGTCATGAAGCCGCGATGGTTGTTGATGAAGCCGACTAGTCGGAGTTGATTCCGACTAGTTGTTGATCACGTGGAACCCACCCTCGACTAGTACGAAAAGTACTTGAGCTGATAGTTTCCTCGATCCGCGCACGAGCAGTAGATGGAATATTGATTGGCCTTCATTGCTTCAGCATAGGATTCAGCAACTAGAGGCAACTAGCTTAAGATGCATCGTCGGTGACTTCAACTCGGAGACGGAAAGATAATTCCGCCCGTATGTTTCCTTCTCACGGGTGTGGAGCAGTAGTGGATCATCAACCTTAAGCAACGCACGGAGCCACGGAGGATGATCAGCTATAGCAGTGCGACCAGTGCTACAGCTTTTTGCATGCAGACGAGCTGACAACCAATTGATCTCCCATAAGCTTCTCATATCCTCTTTGAATTGGAACTCGGCGACTTGCTTCTCGTCGAGTAGATTGATTTTGAAGATGAGGTCCTTCAAGCTCGTTCGATGATCTCGATGATTACCCCTACCTGACGCGTCAGATGTCGATATTTTACACCCGGCAACCTACCGAGGGGTATCTCAAGATAGTAGATTGGTTGGTGGGGGATCACCGGACCTGGAACTCGAAGGTAAAAGCGAGGACACAAGACACAGATTTATACAGGTTCGGGCTGCCAGAGTAGCGTAATACCCTACGTCTTGTTCGGGGTGTTGTATATTGCGCCCTGCGCTTGGGTGTTGTTTGGTATTGAGAATTTGGTCCTCTATTGGGATTCTATGAGGTCTTTGCTTACTGATCTAGGGACCCTTTCCCTCCTTTATATACTTCAGGGGGTGGGATTATTAGTCGGTTACAAGGTAGGAGTTCTAGTAGGATTACAGGGTATGGGTCCTAGTAAGATTATAGGAAAATACTAGTAGGAGTCCATCTTTTTCCTTCCTTGCGGGTACTAGGATCTATCAAGAATGGTGACTTAGGGGATAATGTTGTTGCATGAAGGAGTTCCCTCTACTGAAGTGGGTGAGCTAAGCCGACAAGACTCCACGAATGAGAGAAAGTGGCAACGTTAGAGTTCGAATAGGACGGGCACGGCGAGGTCGACAAATTCAGGGTGTGTATGACCTTGTCTGTAAGGACAACAGAAATGGAAAGTGTAAGATGGATTGCTCTTACTTATGGATCTATGTAAATAGTGAAGAGATAATTTGTTGTATGGTTAGTTTATAAATAGCACATATGATTTGGCTTGGCTATAAGACAAGACTACTGAACTTGCTCCACAAAGTGAGCAGTGACATGGTAGCATTTTATTACTCTAAGGGTTGAAGTACAATTTCTAAATAAGTTCCTTTTTGAGGGGCAGTGGTTGCTTTCCTTCACAGTTCAGGCAAAGCTACATCAACTCTTACCAAACAATATAATCTGAGTTTTTGCCATTCAAACTAATAGTATCTAGAAGAATGCAGTAAAGGATTTCCTTTGCCTCGCAGTCACTTATTTGACATGTACTTGCTTCGGCAACAAAACTTGCTGTTTTGGACAAGATCTGATCGATCAAACTTTTGAAATATTACGTAAAAGTATCTTTTAAATGGTTAGTTTAGAAACACAAACATATATGTACATATTTGTGAAAGTAACATAATTCAAATATACTAGATTTTTCAAAATAAAAGTGGTGATAAAAAATCACATCCAAACATCCTGAAAAACATGAAAGCATAAGTATTATTGAAGTACATCCAAACATCCTAAAAAAGACGAAAGCATAAGTATCGTTGACCAGGACAGTATAGTACAATGTGAATTCAAAAAACTCCATTCAATTTTATCATGTAATAAACCAAATCATGTTAAAAGCTAGCATCAACATTTATGTACTGGAGCAAGGCTCATCAAAAGCCTAGCAAAGAAAAATAAACATCCTAAGCTATTTTGATCAGTGCCATATTGCAATCTAGTGATGTCTCTCTATCAAACTACCGCATTCGCCATTTCCATCGCCATGAGTACCATGACCCGCCATATTTACACTAACTATCCCACGTCAATACCTTTCTTCACTTATGCCTTTACTCCTCGTCACCTCTCCGGACCTCCCGTATCTTGTCCCTCTCTACCCTACCTTTTGTCACCTCCCATCACTGCATGTAGCTAACAAAGGATTTGATTTGGCTCAAAGAAGGGGAAGATATTGTTGCAAAGATGACATCCATCGATGGTGCAACAGAACTAGATTTCGCCACTTTGCATTTCAGGATGACAAATGTCTTGTTTCTTTTTTACATAAAATCACTATGAAATAAGTTTTGGTATGCATTAATGTGGATATGGCTACTTTCTCCTCTTGGTCAAGTTTGGCTGCAGGTGTGGTGGTCCGGGACTATAGGGATGTTGTCTAATAGCATGCTGTCAGTCTTTTGTTAGGGTTACCATGCCGGAGATGGCTGAAGCACTTGTTATGTGGTATAGTGTACCTTTGGTTCCTGAGGAAGACTTTCATAAAATTGTGATCCAGTCTGATTGCTTATTCCTTATTTTGTAGCTGAATGCACGAGAAAGGGATCGGTCTCAAGTGAGCGTGGCAAGGTTTTATCAAGGAAGTTTACTTCAGTTACTTTTGTTCATATTAGTCGTATATCAAGGAAGTTTACTTCAATCACTTTTGTTCATATTAGTCGTTGTGCTAATGAGGTAGCTCGAGAGAACATTGTGCTTGTTCAATCAAACAGCATTGTATTTCTGATTGTATCAAGATGTTGTATTTGCTGAATCACTCTTATAAAGGAACAGATGCCTTAATTAAAAAATAAAGGGTAAATATTGGGTGCAAACCGGTTCCCGATGCAATCATGCAAATCTGTTTTTTATACGAAACGTGCGACCGAGATGAATTCCCCAAACCCAACACACTTTTGCGATTAACCCCCCGCACTCCATTTGTAACATTTCATTTCATGTAGAACACCCCATTCGATGGGGCATTTGCACAAAACCATTCTCTGACCTCTCCTTCCTGGTCAGTTCCCTTCATCGAGTACGACTGCCCCCAAATTTTCAAGTGTGGTTTAGGGGATGTTTGGATACCAAGGGTAAAGTTTAGCTCTATCACATCGGATGTTTGGATCATAATTAGGAGGGCTAAATATGAACTAATTATAAAACTAATTGCAAAACCCCTAGGCTAATTCGCGAGATGAATCTATTAAGCCTAATTAATCCATCATTAGCAATGGTTACTGTAGCACCACATTATCAAACCATGGACTAATTAGGCTTAATAGATTCGTTTAGACTCCCTATGTATAATTAGTTTTGTAATTAGACTATGTTTAATACTCCTAATTAGTATCTAAATATCCGACGTGACAGGGCTAAACTTTAGCTTCCCTAGAGCCAAACACCACTTAGTTCCCGCAATAGCTCTGCACCAGCTCCACTTCTCCACGCGAACCATTCCCTTCTATTGAGTCTCCAGCAGCATTTAACGTACGGGATCAGGTTAGGGACATGCTGATTGTGTGTGAGTTTTTAGCTTGGAGGCAACTTACAGGGATTTCGTTCAATGATTTAGGCGACGACGACGGGGATTCCTGGGTCGGCAGGGCGGCGGCAGCGACTTCTGCGGCCGCCAAGGTCACGACTGATGTCTGGTCACCGCTGATTTGCTCCTTGCTTTGCTTCACGGCTGCTACAACATCCTAGCCTCCTTGGTTGTTTCTTCCCCTAGATACATGTTTTTTTGATTCAGCTATGCTACATATTTTACTTTAGAAAAGGGGGCTTCATGTGTGAGCTGGTTACTAAATCAATTAAAATAATGTCATAGTGCTGCCTCTTTTTTAGTGCGCCTGTAGATGAAAATTATGTAAATTATGTTTAGGTTATCTTATTTCATCTCTTAAAGCAACTCTGGTAATTTTGTTAAATGCTATCCTAGAACACCTAGCTGAATTTAGCATGCCAAGGTGTCAATATGAAAGCTCACTTAATTTTTGCTCTTTGTAAATTCTTTTTGTCCTGAAAAAGCAATTGCAACATGGTCTTGCATTCTAGTTGTTTTAGTAGGCGCAGGCAACACACGACGGCAAGTGTCTGACCTTAATGTCTTTTACCTTTGCAATATGGAATGGCAGGAAAATAAATGGTTATTTTTATTCATAAGGAAACCACAGTCAAATTTACAATCTGCCACATACTGTAATTCATAATTGACCAATTCATACATCATGAGAACTGGAATATCCTATTTTACACTCATGCATCTGTCAATTGAAGTTTCACCTTTCTTCATTGGCAATATATAATGCTTGGTCAGCATATCCGAGTAACCGAGTATGCTTCTTGACTTGACCATATAAAAGCATCTCACAATACTGGAAAATTTGCAGGAGCAACTTCCTTGAGTAAAACGAGGATGAAAGTAGCCAGCAGTGATCTGTTTCTTCATGGCACTATGAAGCTGAAGTGTGCTTCTTAACCTGATTTTCAAAAGAATAGAATAGTCGCAACAGGGACCTCGTCCTCCACTAAACCTACAATTAAACATGTTTTCAAAATTTCAAGAATTGGGAAGATGCTCTCCTAAAATCAGGATTTGCCACACTAAACTGGGAAATTTATCAAACAAAATCAGAAGAGTTGTAATTATGAAGAATTGGGAAACAAACAAAGTTCAGAGAAGTTCAGTTAGTAGGAAACCTATTATGAACCAAGTGAATTAGAGAACGGCACATAAGTGCATGCTGAATTACTTCTCATACCTAAAGTAGTTAGTTAGCTGTGGTTCGACTTGTTCGTTCTCTCACTTGTTCATAGCATTGTGTCCACCGTCCTAATTCATCTCCATTCCTGAATTGAACAGACATGCATGGAAAGCATTGTAAGTTCGCACCTCTGTATATATGTGAAAAGTCTATAGTATGTTTAAATACAGAGAACCCAAGATCAAGCAGCACATCTGCTTAGGAAGAAGCACATCTCAGGAACAAGCAAAGAAGCCAAAAAAAACGTGTTTCTGTAGTAACTAGAGGTTTACAAAACATAACTTTATAACAAAAAACATACTAGATGTTTCACTAGAACACTTTCTGGATTTGCCATGTGTTGCACTGATGATTTCAATGTCTTCTAAATTTTGTAAGAGGTTTACTCCTCATCAATCGATTGAAATCTTGCTTATCCATCAATCACTAAAATCTCTACTAGAAAATGAATAGGATTTGGGAATTTGGGGTCAGGATTTAGGGAATTCGGGGTTGGAGGTTACCTGTGGCTTGTGGGCCTAGAGGGAGCTCTGGGAGGTTCGCTGGCCGGCGATGGAGGTGGGAGAGACGGCGGGGGAGCAGAGGTGGCGAGGGCGCCGCTGGAGCCGGGTGGTGGAGGAACCCCGATGGGCGGGGGAGGCGGCGGGGCATCTGGCTCCGACGGGTTAGCGTCGGGAAGTGGAGGACGGCGGCGGCGGAGGCCCCCGGAGCCGGGAGGGAGGTGGTGGTGGTGGGGGCGGCATGCCTGGCGTCGGGTGTCAGGACTCAGGAGGTATCATGCCACGCGTGGAAGATGAAAGGAGGAGGAAGAAAGAGAAAGGAGATGGACTGTTGGATCAAGAGCCAACGGTTGTAGATGTTGATTGATGGAAAAACTAAATTTCAACCGTTTGATACCGAGACACTTCCATTTTGTAACCAGTGGCATGCTATATGAAGTGGCATGTTATATGAGTTTCTATCATAATGCTCACAAAATTAAGAATTCAAGTCAATATGCACAATCATTAAAATCGATAAGTTGTAACTAGGTAAAAAAACTGAAGTGGACAATATTGTGATATGAGGGAATTCTCATCAAGAGCCAACTGTTGTAGACGTTGATTGATGGAAAAACCTTGGCAATCGGCACGCACCAATCCATCCTCAATCTGCAGCAAGTACAAATATCAGATTTAACTGATGCCCAGAACAAACAAACACATCAAAGGGCAGAGCTCAAATGATGCGATTTGTCAATATGAAAGAACATGGGTGGAGGACCTTGTCGACCGTGGAGGGGTCAAGGGCAGGGAGCGACCTTGTAGGCACCGGACGTCGGCGTCGAGTGCCTTACGCCCTGGAGGCGAAAGCGTGTCATCTTCCACGGTATGTGCGGCGACGAGGATGGCAGCCACCTCCCGCAGCTCCCGGCTCCCGCACCGCGTCGTCCGCGGACGGCGGCCGCCGCCTCCGACTTGAGGGTGGTGTGATGCTGATGCAGTGGTGGGGTGAGAGGCATGCAGCAGAGGAGGGTGGATGGAGAGGATCAGAGGAGCAGCAGCTTGGATGGGATGAAAATCTAGTTTCCAGGTTTGCACCCAATATTTACCAAAAAGAAAACGAGCATCAGGCTGGACATGGCCCTTTGGGTTCAGACCGAGCCGTAAGCCGTACTCCTCCTTTGGGATAGGGAGCGAGAGGCGCCCGCACCACCCGAAACCATCTAAAACTATCTCCGCCGCGGCTCCCTTTCCATGGTATACCATGCTGCCGGCGGCTGCCACCGTTGCAGCGCCGGACCCCTTCTGCTCCCCTATCCCCTCCTCCCGCCGCGCCTCTAGCTTCGTCCTCTCGGGGAGGAGAGCCACCGCCACCGGCGTCAGCTCGGGCGGCTTCTCGCTCCAGTGCCAGAGCCTCCCCTCCCGCTGCCGCTACCGCGCCTGGTGGAGCAATGGGCGCGCGCGCCGGGGCGGCGGCACTAGCCGCGTCCGCCATTGCCGGTGCGTATGCCCTGGTCGCACTCTTCATGGAGCAACCAGGTGACTGATGGATGGCTGATGCAGGGCCGTCGCGTCGGCGCCGGACCACATGGACGAGCGGCCGGGGAAGGGGAGGTACCACCGGTTCGAGGAGATCCCCGAGGCGGCGACGCTGGACGACGGCGAGCCAGCCCACCTGACGGACGCCGAGTCTGCCCGCACAATCGTCGAGGTCGCCACCACCTGACGAACCCATACCTCTGTTTTTCACTCGCTCGCCGACGAAGAAATGCTAAGGGAATCAGCCCGTGTCCGTGCAGGTGAACAACAAGGCAACGGTGATGATCTCCACGCTCGTCGGCGACGGCGTCCACGAGCGGATCATCCTGCCGGAGTTCCCCTACCTCACCGACGAGAACGGAGGTACGCCGACCGAGCCCCCCTCGCTGACGCAGTGCTGCCGGCCTGTAATGCTGTAACTTGTTGGTGCACACTCTTGTCTTCCCTCTTGAAGTTGAAGCTTCCGTGTGGCAATCTTCTCAGATATCTACTTCGAGGTCGACAACGAGGACGCGCTGCTGGAGAGCATCATGGGGGAGGACAAGATCGCGGTCACGACTCTGTTCATCCCTTTTGCTCCCCTGTTTCTCTGTCAGTATGAATTATTGTCAGTATGACACTGATGAACTTGTTCATGTTGCTGAATCATGGATGCAGCATGTCATCATTGGGCTGGACAACACACAGGTCTTTGCCGACCTGGATCTTGCAGCGGCCTCTGCCACAGAGTTTGCACAAGAAGATGACGACGACGACGATGATGATGAGGATGACGGCTCGGACGATGACGAGGAAAGCGACTTTGATGATGACTTCAACGACGTGGTGAAAACAATTCTCAAGCTGCTGATTTTACCAGTCCAGATTCTAGAGAGGTTGTTGATTAACCTATACATGTCTGAAAATGGGCAGGAGGGTGTGTTTGCTGTTGACGATGACGACGACGATGAGGAGGAGGATGAAGATGACGATCTACCAAGTTGGTCCAACCTTGAGACAGTGAATTCTTGCCATCCATTGTACTTTGCAAGGATGATTGTAGAGGTACACGATTTAATTTTAGAATATGTCAGTTGTGTATGTATTACAATGTTTTGTTAACTACAATTCTCTTAATTTCTTTCCAGACTGCAACCAAGTCTAATATAGATTGGCTGGACCGGCCACCTGCAAGCCTTGTTGTTGAGGGTCAGCTGAGGCCCGCCTTTGCTGAAGAGAGCACCATGGTTGCCAAGCACTTGTCAAGTACCGACCGCGATAAACCCAGAAAACAACATTATATTCAGCAGATGTACACATTTTACAGGAATACAGTGATTCTTACAAGCTTCTAAATATGGTGCAGGTGATGAGCCACAGAAAGATAAAAAGGAAAGCGGTGCCACCTTCTTCAAGGTTGAGGTCCTCAGCATTGAGTTGATCACTGCATATGGAACTGAGGCATGTTTCCTTCAGCTGACACGTCCTTCTAATACTCTATAACTTCTCTGCAATTCTAACTTCACAATATGAGTTGTTGCCAAACTTTAGTGCTGGTATTATGCATTTGCTGACCATGGTTTAAAGTCTCAACCTGTAGCCAAAAGTAAAGATCGAAGAATACCGTAAAGCTAGGCCAGACATCATCGCGCATTCTGCTCCGAACGTAATATCGCGCCTGAGAGCTGGTGGAGATAAGATCACACAGGCTCTGAAATCACTCTGCTGGAGGTGCAAGGCCATTCAAGTAGAGGTACAGTTTCTTCAGATTGATTGCAAGCACCCACTCAAAACTGAACATTAGGGAACTGAAGCACATTCTATCTTACTGAAACACTGCCTGGTTATATTTTGCAGGAAGCAGCGGTGATTGGAGTGGACTGCCTTGGATTTGACTTGAGAGTGTGCTCAGGAACTCAAGTGCAGACATTGAGATTTGCTTTCCCAACAAAGGTCTGTGCTGCTCCTTACATTCTGAATCTATGAATCCACTTACATCATAATCGGTAAATACACATTGACACCTAGCATTATTTAAAAAATAGTATGACACTGAAACTTAAATACGCAAAATATTTGGATTCTTAAAGCAACCACTTGAAAACAAATGTTGACTGAAAAGAAGGTACTTGCATTGCGTTTTCATGTGGTTCTGATTTCTGAATCTTTTTAACTGCAGGCCACTTCAGAGTTCAGTGCGGAGAAACAAATACATGAGCTTCTGTTTCCTAGGAATACACATCAAGAAGGGCAATCGCCACAGGCTCGACATAAGTCTTGATGTAATTCGATGTGATAATTCATTTGGTAGGAAATCAATTTAGTGAAATAAATTCTTGGCCATGTCCCTTTGGTAGGAAATCAATCTAGTGAAATAAATTCTTGGCCATGTCCCAGAATGGGCACAGCTCAAGACCTCAAAATTCTAGCTCGGACGGAGCACAAGAATCTGACGGGAATTTCATAGGAAACAATTGTTGCATGAATGAATGCACCTCACGAAGCAATTGCACAGAATATAATGCCTTCAAAGTATTGCTTAAATGAAAACAATACTAGCATAGGCTTGATAAAAAGAAAAATACAAACACTAGCATGAGTTTGGTACCACATCGTTTTACAATTCATGCAGGACAGCAAGGCAATACCAATTTAGCAACAAAGGAGAAATACACCAATGTAAGTCAGAACTCAGTACAGATGCCACAACAGAAACCCTTCTAAAAAAATAGTCTTAACTAACAATTCTCGTCACTGCATCAACTTCAGGATCAACACAAGAGCTCTATGGGCACATTTGTTAAACTATCCTTCAAAAAAGATATGGTACATGAACATGATGTCCCCACTTGGGTAAGTGTTTCATGCTAGCAGCAGGAGCTAAAGCTACCAACTTGTCCAAGACGTGTGCATACATATGGCTCTGGCATTTTCAAATCCAGGATCTTGATCCTTATCCATGGCCGTGAACTCATAGGATGACATACAACAGGCTACTCGATGCGATCATCTGATGCTTCTTCTGAAGAGGTCACAAACTCTGCTATCAGCCGCGAAATTTCCTCGGAGGCATCCTCCTGAGCAAAGCAATGAAAATAACAAAATTATCATCTTAGCTTGGCACTTTTGCTATACTAAGAGCGCAAATACGAAATCAGCAATGCCTGCTTGAAAATGTAGAAGTGCCTAAGGGCTAAGGTGAGGTATGACTCGTGACTGTAGTTTTAAAATAACAATGATGAAAACCTGACAACAAGGAGCACTATGAAGGAAAAATGGAAAAACAAAAAGAACATGGGCAGTCAATTCTGTGGAGAAGGGAATGGCTTGGCTATGCTGAACCTAGAATTTAGCGATGGGATTCACCATTGCCAAGTGCCACCTATTCTTGGAATGATTGGTATCTTTTGCCAATTCTCACATGACGACAAATGCTAGTAAAACTAACTGTCTTAATGAAATTTAATTGAAAATTCGTAACAAGCGGGCAAAGGTCAGTCTAGGGCAGGTCGTGGAGTGCCCAATGTTGATCATCTCCTAAAATTTAGAAAGTTTATTGCTGTAGAACATCTTGTTCAATGCTCAATTCAATCTAAGCACACACTCTCCAAAAGATGAAGCTGATAAGTAAGCTTAAGTCATAAAACTGACCTGAGGCCATCGGCCACCGGAATGGTAGACAAATCTGGCATCCGGCAATGCAGCAGCCACCTTCTTACCCTCATCAATCCACATATCTGACCAAGTACCTGACCACAGCACCATCATCGGCAGCCTCCTCACCTCGTCTGAAGAACCCCTCCATTCACCCAACTGAAAGCTGTGATTCATCGCCTTCCAAGCTTCAATCACCTCATGTGTCCTCCCCTCCCCCCGCATCGTCTCCCGGTGCGCCTCCACCTCCTCGGCCCCCATCCCCCGCACGCAGCACAGCCGCACCAGCCCACGGAACAGCGCCGGCACTCGCAGCACCAGCCTCCCCAGCACGGGCACGTCGAACACCGCGGCCGGAAACGCTGGCACGGATGCGGTGGCGTCGATCAGCGTCACGCTCCGGACGGCGCCCGGGTTGGCCGACGCGAATGCTGCCCCGGCCGCGAGGGACGAATCGTGGAGCACGAGGTGGACGGGGGCCACCCCGAGCGCCTCCACGGCGCGGGCGACGGCCGCGGCCGCCTCGGCGGGCGCGTGCGGGGACTGCGCCAGCGGGGCGGCCGTTTCTTCCTGGTACGGGACCTCGCCGGTCTGGACGAGGTGCTCGAAGGCATGGAAGATGCCGCGGTCCATGATCTCCCGGAGAGCGCTGGTCCGCGCGGGCGCGGCCGCGGAGGGCGGCACCGGGGAGAGGCCCTGGCCGGGGAGGTCGAGCGCCGCGGCGAGGACGCCGCGAGAGGAGAGCGACGAGAGGACGCGGCGGAAGGAGAAGGATCCCGCGGCGAGGCCCGGGAGGATGAGGACGCGGTGCGCGGGGGAGCCGCCGCCGGCAGCGGCGGCGGCGGGGCGGGAGGTTACAGCGAAGAGGCCGGGGGCGGGATCGAGCTTGAGGACGCTACCGGAGGCGAGGTGTCCGCGGAGGAGAGGCGGGAGAGGAGCGGGAGCGGAGGAGGAAGGGGAGATGCGGGGGAGGAGGATCGCGAGGAGGGAGACCGCGGCGGCGAGGTAGAACCAGAAGGGGAGGGCGGAGGCGAGGGAGAGGGGTCGGGGTGGAGGCGGCGGCCGCGGCCGCGGCGGGGGTGCGTGGTGAGGCGCGCCTTCGTCGGACGCCGCGTCCGCGGCGGCGGGGGGATCGGCCGCCGGCATTGCTGGATTGGTTTGCTCGCCGGCGCGGCGCGGGGACGGGACTGGGAGTGTGGACTCTGGGCACCGGGCAGTGCGGAAAGCTGCTCGCTTGCTTGGGAAAGCGAGTATTTGCGCGTGCTGAGGTTGCGGGCCCCACTTCCTCGGGCCAACCTCAACCGAGTTGTCGTGGGACCCATCTGCAGTGGGAAGTATGCACGATGGGCAGTGGAGCCTCCGAGCCTGGTCTGCTCAAATCTTGCCGAAGTTGTGGATTTGTCTCTCTCTCTCTTTTTTTTGCAAAGTTTGTACGAAGCACTTCGCGCACCATAAGATCTTTGAATTCAAGTTTCAAGTAAAAGTTTTCTCCCAAGGAACGTTGAACGAGACAGAAAGAAAGGGGCGGGTGAAGAACATTATGCACCATGACAGTATGAGACAGCACCGCAGGGAGCAGGTGAAGAACATTTAACACATTGCAATTGTCTGCAGAACACATGGGCGGTTTGATACAGAGATTTGCGGTTACTGATACTAAACTAAAGGAAGGGAATAGTTTCACTTCTGTGAACCAGATGCTACTTCATTCCAAGAGCAAACGACAGTTTCGGCCGCGACTTGTTCTTGCCCAGCAGCTTCATCTGGTTCTGCCTCTGCTGCTCTTCCTCCATCTGTTTCCGCTTCATGGCCTCCTCCCTTTCTTTCTGAAGCTTCTCCAGCTCCTGATACCGCTCTAGCTCTTTCTGCTGCTGTTCCATCGCTTCTTTCATCAACGCCTCTTCGGCTTTCTTTCGTTCTTCTTCGAGCTTCTTCTCCTGCTCCTCCCGCTCCTGTTTTTCACGTTCCTGCAATCACAAACCCCCAGTGAACAAATGCCCTCGGCTGAGTCTCTGCATCATGTTGCAACAAGAACATAGTAATCTAGCAGCAGGAACATAACAAGACTATTCCAAGTTCCATGTATTGATCAAAACAAAATGTCAATAAATCTTTTTTCCCCAAACTTGTTGAATGACAAATAAGATAAAGAAAGCCAGATAGAAAGAGATGGCTAAAGTTAGCTTACTGCTTTCTGCTTGGCTTCATTTAAAGCTGCCTCCTTTTCTTTCTCAATCTGGACCGCCACCTCCTCATGTATCCTTTTTCTCCCCTCCTCAATTCGCCGTTGTATCTCATGTTTAATTTCCTCACGATTCAAACTCTCCTCAACCTTTTTCCTAATAGCTTGCTCAACTCTTTTTGCTGTTTCCTCCTCTAATAGTCTCATTTCAACTTCTTTTTGTCGCCTGCAGGTGATATAGCAAGTTAATGAAACGAACCATGGAGGCAGGGCATGACCAATGCCGATTTTTTATTCAACTCCTGAAGGCCATAAAAGCAGCCAAAAACAAAGCACATGATTTAAAATCTTAACACTATCTATGATCTACTATGCCTTTCATCAGCATAGTTTTGACTACAAGCTAATGCATTTCAGGCATACCTCTAGTACGTTCCAGATCCAAAAACGAATTATCAAAACTGGTCAAGAGTAGATAAAGGATCACCAATTGCATCATCAAATATAACAAGTGGAACTATAGCAGTAGCTTCCTTCGGAAAAGCCTGTAGAGAAGAATGTCAAGTAACTTGTGGCAGTTTTATAGCTTATCATGAAGTATTTCAATATTCCTGCTAAACCATATTCTTACATGCTACATACCCAATCAAAGTCAATATTCAAACTTCAGCAATTATACAGTAAATTCCACACTACTACTTATTAGTGGAACTGCAGAAGCAAGAATGATTTTTGGACACTTCGAAATGGCATGTCATCGCATACCACATGGGATGGCTTAAATGGAACAGAAACAAGTTAAAATCTCACCGCGTTACAGATTTAGAGCACGAAAAAGAAGCGAACTGAGATGACACCACCATGATCAAACCAAGTCAAACATGCTCAGACTATTGTACTACTGCCTAGCTAATATGGCATCATCATTACAGAGAAGTCTAACACACAGCAAGTGAAGCCAAAAAGAAAGGGCACTAACTAAATAATGTACTAAATTGTAACGCTAAGTAAACTTTATACCCGTAACACAACCGAACATATCTAACAACTGCTCTAATGGCATTAAAATAAACATAAACAGACAACTGGGGAAGGCTAGAGTTGAAACCCAACAAGAGTCACAAATCAGGGTTCGGGCACATGAACACACCATTTTCTAACATCCAACATATTTTTTTCCAGAACAGCCACTTAATTTCTAAGATGCACTTTTTTGACAGGAAAGTCACAATGCGTTTTTTTTCCATTATAGATGATTTCTTTGGAGCTAGCTACCTAAAGCCACAATTTCAAGGAAAACAGGAGCTCCTACCGAATTTGGAATTTCGAAATGCAATCATCTTACAAAACCAAAGTGATCCTCATCCAATAATCAATATTTTCAAGTAGCTATTTTCGTTATTACTTCAAAAATGCAATAATAAAATTCAATGTCAAAATTGCAGGAAAATAGATAGACAACTGATGTCAAATAGAGCTGACCTTGCGATATATTCTGGTGAACAGCAGCTAAATTAGTAAAAATTCAATGTCAACATTGCAGAGGAGATACAGGAAAGGGAGCAGCAGTAACATTTTGGTCAGTAGAAGGAATAATCTAGACTATGTAGCAAAGCAGATACTTCCCACCTTTTCTTTTCTTCTTCTAGCCTTTGCTTATCAGTAGCATTCTTATTCTCTGCCAACCCAAGGTGGGAACTTTGGGATGCGGTGATTGGAGAGCTAGTGACACTTGGACTTCTCTTTCTTCTGTAATGCTTTTGTGATGGAGACTGACTCTTGCGCCTCCTAGGAGACGGAGAACGGCTCTTGCGCCTTCTCGGGGAAGGCGAAGGGCTCCTCCTTCTGCGGTACAAAGATTGGCACTGTGAGGATAAATATAGGGGCATAACAGAATTAAACAAGGAATTACCGTCAGATCCTGAAGCCCTAAAACGTGCCGAAAGCAGTTACCTCAGACACTGTTACAGTAACCTTTGGGGGTGGAGCATCACAGCAATACAGCACAGAGTAAAATCTTTGAGGATTCCATGCTTTTTGCGACAGCAACTCTCGTTAGTCCGTACAGGCAAGTAATGCAAAACATGGCATAACTACATCTAAGCATTATCTGCTCTTTACATGCTGATTTTAACTCTGTACAGCAAGGAAACGGGAGCATTTTTTTCCCTTGAAAATCTGTATAGTTCTGAAGTGTTGTGAATGATGTACATCTTCGTAAAAGATTAATTGAAAAATGATATAGCACAACATACTACCACACTTGCTAATTCAAACGACACCAAGCAACACCTCATATAGATCCAATTCCAACAAATATAAGCAGAACATATGTCCCATTTTCCATCAAACAAGTTTTGTACAAAAGTTCTATAAGCGGATTAGCACCACCTCATATCTTTTTCACAGTATACAACCATAAAAAATAATAGAAAAATAAGAGTCGCCAGATTTCTGTGGCGAGCGAGTGCGACAGGGTAGCTGAGGTCACCTATACGAGGGGCGATAGGGGGATCTGCTACGGACGGGGCTTGGGCTTCGGTCCCTGCGGCCCCTCCGGCCGCGGTACCGCGCGGGGGACGGCGACCGCCGCCGCCGGCGCGGCGGCGACCGCGACCGCGACAGGTCGCGCGGCATCGCGAGCGACGAGATCTAGAGCCTCCGCGGAGCCCGGAACCCCACGGATCTGGCCGAGACCCGACGATCGGAGAGGCACGGGGGCTGGCTTGCTGGCTGGGAAAGCGGGCGGCCGCAAGCCAGATCAGGTGGAGTCGTCGCCGCCGCCGCACGGGAGGAGATGAGGCGTGGGGTTCCGTGCTCGCGGAATATATCCAGTGGCAAGTTAATGTAATTAACCAGCAAGGGCAGGCCCAGGTACGTAAGCCGGGTGGGTGCACCGTGCGCTGGAGAAGCAACCGGGCCACCAATCTAACACTCATGTTACATGACCTGCTCGGCCCGGCCCAGCCCAACGTGACCACCCGACCCCTCAAACACCCGGCAGCCGTGCTCGGCGTGTTCCTCCTGCGCCAAGACCGAAAACGGCAGCAGTAAAAATTTCAATCAGCGCGAGAGCGAGCGACGGGGACAGCAGCAGCCGCAGGCGGCGGCCACCACCGGGCACCGCATGGGCTCCGACGCCGATACCTCCGCGGGGGCGGCGCGGGAGAGGGAGGCGGAGATCGAGAAGGCCATGCGCGCCCGCGTCCCAGACTTCAAGAAGCAGGCCGAGTGAGCTCACACCTCCTCCCCTCCCTCCACCTTCTCGTGCTGGTGTGGCCGTCCTGCCCCTCCCTCTAGGGTTTTGCGCGCCATAGTGTTCCGGACTGTTGCCGCGGCTGGCGACTGCTGCTGCTGGCGCCTGGAATTGCGGGCGCTTCTCGGTGTGTCGGTTTGTCGGCCGTTGCTTGCCTCGGAGCCTCGGAGACGGCCGTGCACTGGAGGAGGGGTTTTGAGCTTTTGGTCGGAATGGACGGGGCGGGGTTTCTGATTATGCTGCCGTGGTGGCCGGGTGGGTAGGAAAAGAAGTCGAGCAGTGGTGATGAATCCTGAACCATGGGTGTTGCTGGCCTCAGCAGCAGCTGGCAGCTCCTAGGGTTTTAGAGGTTAGGGAAAAATGGAAATTCGGGGATGTCAACTGTCAAGATAAGAGGCTGTTGAATTTTGAATTGAGGATGGTGGGGATCTCTACTGACTGATTCGTGTATGAGAATCCGATGGCAGCCAGTTGGTGGACCGTTTCGCTGTGGCGCGAAGTCTTTTTCTGTTTTTATTGTTGTGTCCAACTCATCGTTTCCTGCAGTTTTGTCGTTTCGGCTGTTAAACTTGATTACTGCCCTGTTAAGGTGTACTCATATATAATGGCCTACCTGTGGTAATCCCATATATGCCGTGATTGAGAAGTTATCCTGTTTTCTAGTAGAACAAAAGTTGGGATTTTTGCCCTTTTGTCCTCAGTTATTGCTGATTTCTTTCATTTTATCCCAAAATTCCTGAATCCGTGTTTCAGTTCTTTACACAGACCCAAAGATTTCACTGTTGAGTGTTGTCAATGTTTCAAGAAGTGCTAGGCTGTCAGGCATTACCTAGGCGATGGCGTAGGCACTTGTACTTTTGCAGATAGCTATAACAATATCATGTTAAATAGAGAAGAATTGGCATATTATAATAAAAAACTGGCGTTATCATGCATTCATGACTGTTCCATGATCATATTTAATCTTTCTCCATCTCCGATTAGTCAAGCCTCCTGCATCCATGCATAGATGAAATGTTAAACCACTCTAGGCAGAAAAATGCCTAGACGCTAGGCAACACAGTGCTGCTCCGCCTAGTCCCTAGCCGCTGCTTTTCAAACAGAGGGCATTGTTGTTTTCTGTAGGGTGATCAATGCTTGGTGTTTCTGTTTTTAAGGTGTCGCCTAGGCGACAAGGCGGTGGTGGCTTGCCTCGCCTAAGGTGTCGCCTTAGCCTGCCTAGGCGATAAGGCAGTGGTGGCTCGCCTTGCCTCGCCTTAACGCTTTAAAAACCATTCTTGGTGTATTACTTTGTCTTGTGCCTTTTGTTGTGGGCTTGGCTGTGTTGGCCCCTGTGTGAAATCTGGGCAAGGGTAAGAGGATGATATCATATTCTTCTTTCACTATTACTAGCGCATCGCTGATGTTCTCTATGGGAGAATTAATGGATTTTTTCCTACCATCTTTGAACAAGTCTTAAGTATTTACATAATTTTCTATGGGTGCCATATATAGAATTATGCTGTACACAGTATATACAGTTTTGCAAAAATTTAATCGCTACATGAAGTAAATTATTGAAGGTTCCATAGAAACATGCCTTTTCACAAAAGGCTGAAAGGGTGTCTTTTCGAGTTTTCATGGCAGGATGTGCGGTTTTAAAAACTTCCACCTTTTGGGTGTCTACCTGAAAACCCTGTCACGTAGATCAGATCTGATGGTTAATATTTTGTTTGAGTTTGATCTGCTAGCTATAGTTTTAGAGTTGATATGGTTTAATGTTGATTTTGTACTAAGAGTCAATTTCAGAGTGGAGAGGGATATGTATTGGAACTTTTCAGCTTTAACAAAGAGGAATGTGACACTTACACAAGATATTTTCCTTTTCAGTTCCTTGACCCTTGAAGGAGTTAGGAGAGCACTGGAGAAGGACCTAGGTTTGGAGATATATTCACTTGATGCACACAAAAAGTTCATAAAGCAATGTGTAGACAAGGTATGTTCAGCGTTTTACAGAGCTATCCTAAAGTGTTGCAATGGTTTTTTTATACATCCAAATTTTCATAGATGGTGTTTATTAAAGTGGTAGAAACTATAATTGAGCATTGCGCATACTGGTTAGTTCTACAGATTTACTAAATGGTGTTGTAACGAGATAAAAATATTCTGATAAATATTTTTGGGGCCTGTACATAAATATTCAGTCTATTCAGTTTTTAGTTTTGAATATCGCCTCTGATAGAACCAGATGAATTTGATAGTAGATAAATATAGTCTACTACACCCTCTATTTGACAATATTTGTCCAAACCCACGCTGTGCATGTACCAAGTGATTTGGTTATTTAGGCCTACTGTTGACAGCGAAAATGCGAAATATATTGAATCCATCCATTTTTCCTTTTAAGAAGTTCATTCAGACCATTATCAACTAGCAGGCGTAGAATGGTGCTTGGACATATTATGTTATGCACACTAAATTCAAAATTAAGGAAAAGGTGATGGATAGTGGTTATATTTAGAAGGATGTTACTACTATTAAACAGCTAATGTTATGGTATAATCTTTAGTTCCAGCCTCTGATTTTGCATTTAATGTTAGTACTTAAGAGCTCTGAAAATTCATGCTGTTGTTTCTATAAACTAGGACTAAGGTTCTCCGGATATATCCATATTTGAAATAGTGGCAGTTTTACGTGTATAGATAACTTGTTCCCTTGGTTTTTAATCTGGAAATTCATTAGATCCTGAGGCTACATGCAACTTCTATTCCCAGCTGGAACCTGTTACCTTTTGTTTTGGTAGATCCAGTCAATCTTTTTTCTTTTTCATTTTTTTAAAAATCCTTTTTGTATCACTCACTTTTGCTTGCTTTTTTTCTTACTTGGCCAAGTATTATAACAGGTTTTTGCTGAATCTGATGATGAAAACACAAATGATAATGCATCAGAGGATGCTGAAGCTAAAGATGATCATTTATCCAAAGAAGGATCGGATGATGCTAAACCAACACCTGTTTCAAACAAAACAACCTCCAGTGCTGATGCTCAAGTCGTAAAATCTAGTGAGACAGGAAAAGATCCTGAGGAAGAAAAGGATAAAATTTCCAGCAGTGATATTAGTGAAGACATGATAAAAGAAGCCATTGAAAAGAGGGCTTCTTATTTTAGAAAGAACTCAGAGTATGTGTTCTCAACTACTTGTTGCTAATGTATGATTACATAAATTGATACATATCTCCATTGTCACCATGTGTTAGTTTATTAAACTTTTCAACCTTTGGACATTAATATATATGAAACATTGGGACAAGAAAATGACATTAACAGAGACACCATCAAATGTACTGTCATGATGCCATATTTTTCTAATACTATGGAAAATTTTTCCAATGCTTAGTGGTCGGAGTGATTATTTTTGTTGGAATGCTTGCTGCATATCCTGCTTAGTATTTGGAGAGTTAGCAAGGAGGGAGTGTTGTTAGGATATACTTTGGGTTTATCTTATTCTGTTCTAAAAAGTTTTCCCTAGAACATGCTTACTTACTTAGTGTTGTGTTTTATTCATTGTGGTTTGAAGTTTGAACACTAGATTTTGGACCATAATAATACGGCTGCTGAAACAGAAAAGAGTATGTAATCAGTTTTTGGGGTATACCCGATGCCCTTTGTTTTTACCTGCCTTTTGTGCATTTGACTATTCAGTATGTATTCACAAAATGAAATAAATGCAGAACTCTTACTTTGCAAGGAGTACGCCGTACTTTGGAAGAAGATCTCAAGCTTCAGAAGAAAGCTTTAGATGCCTACAAGAACTTTATTACTACACAATTAGACAAGGTCAGTTTAATATACGCATGAGTAACATGTATCTCTTTAATTGAATACACTTTGAACCTTTCTATATGAATTAATTCAAGGATATGAAATTTGGTTCTGTCTTTTCTTTTTCTGTGTGGCAGGTTTTGCAAGAACCTGCCAATGGAACAAAGAAAAAAAGTAAAAAGGGACCTCCCATGGATACTGACCGAAAAGCAAGTAAAGGCTCTAAAAGAGCCCGTGAAGACTCAAACAGCTCTGAATTAGAAAATAGCCAGAGTGAGATGGAAGATAGCGATGAAGATGCAAGGCCAAGAAAGAAAAGGGCAGAAAAACCTAAAGTCATCAAAAAGCAGAAAAAAGTTCCAGATGAGAAGAAACTGTCAACCCTAAAGGCTAAAAAAGTTGCAAAACAAGATTCAGATAGAAGTGCTGATGAACAGGGTGGCAGCTCAGCAGAAGAGGATAATTCACGTTCATCTGCTGAGGAAGATAACAAGGTTCTCAGCTGAACTTTTGGCACACTTAATTCCTTGTCATGTGAACATGTGTGTCTTACTCATGTATCTTTCACATTTGGTGTGCAGAGAAAACGACAACAGGCTCCAGCTCCAGCTCCAGCTTACGGGAAACATGTAGAGCATCTGAAGTCAATAATCAAGTCTTGTGGGATGACGTAATACCTCATACTTGATTTAACATACGGAGTCATGGATTTTAGACTGATAATTTTACTAATATATGTTTCCTTTAATCTAGTATTCCACCTACTGTGTATCGGAGAGCCAAGCAAGCTCCTGAGCACAAACGGGAGGCCTGTTTGATAAAGGAGTTAGAGGATATGCTTGAAAAGGAAGGATTGTCAAAAAATCCTTCTGAAAAAGGTGTGTTTTCTTGTTAGGTAGTAGATTATTTAGGGAAGCTTCTGCTTTATGTTTCCTTTCGATTTTTACTTATTGAGTATGATTTATCGATACCAGTAACCTATATCTTGCTCCCAAACTTTGAATACTAAGTTGTTGGTTCTGTAAGGTATTAAAATGAACCACATGGTCCACATTGGGGTCATCCCACTTTCTTCTAACATGCCTTTTAATGCTATGTGCAGAAATCAAAGCAGTGAAGAAAAGAAAAGAAAGAGCAAAGGAACTTGAGGGCATAGACACGAGTAATATTATCACTAGTTCTCGTCGCCGAAGTACATCAAGCTTCATACCCCTGCCACCACCACCTAAAATAGAAGCTGATAGTGATGATGATGAAGATGATGATGCGAAAGACGATGATGAAGATGAGGAGGAGAATCTAGAGGATGGAGACGCAGGTGATAATGATGATGCAGAAGCTGGCGATGGTTCTGCTGATGGTATGATTCAATCATCTGTTACGTGATTTGCTTTAAGCAGCTTACAATTTCTTTAATGTTGAGATAAGTACACTTTTAAGTATATGCTCATGCTGTATCTTTCTTTAAACTACTATAGTTCAGTTCAGCCCCAGGAGCAGTTTCCCTTAGACTTGCCCTGTTGAACACACCAAACTTACCTAAAAAGGGTATCCTTCTGAGGCACATTGGCTTACGCTAGAGTTTTGACACTTGTTTCAACATTTTTGCAATCTTGGGGATTGTGTGAAAGCACCATCGTTTCTCTGTACAAGTTTGGATGGATACTGAATATGGATTAAGGGGGTGTTTGGATACCCCGTGCTAAACTTTAGCACCTGTCACATCGGATGTTTGGATACTAATTAGGAGTATTAAACATAGTTTAATTACAAAACTAATTGCACAGATGGAGTCTAATTTGCGAGACGAATCTATTAAGCCTAATTAGTCCATGATTTAACAATGTGGTGCTACAGTAACCATTTGCTAATGATGGATTAATTAGCCTTAATAGATTCGTCTCACGAATTAGACTCCATCTGTGCAATTAGTTTTGTAATTAAACTATGTTTAGTCCTCCTAATTAGCATCCGAACATCCGATGTGACAGGTGCTAAAGTTTAGCACGGGGTATCCAAACACCCCCTAAAGTAGTGACAAACACAAAGGGCCTTCACCACCAGCTGGGGCATTTCTTTATTGTTGCCAAAAACAGATTTTCTGTGCTCCACACTAGGACTTGGCCTGATTTGAGATGTAATCCTGATGTCTTAATCTCCCAAAAGGAAAAACCTTGATGGCTGATGGCAATACGCACTGCAGCTCCCCTCTGTAACCTTGCTTCATTGGGACGACATTCTTGAAACTGGCCTTTGTAGTATCTGCATACATGGTGAATGTGTGCTCCCGCAACCAAACATAATCCCTTCAGTGGACAATATCGTGAAAAAATTCTGAAAGGATGTTTCCTTGGGGCATTGTGCAGAAACATCTGGTAGGTATTGACTATTGAATCCTTCTTGGAATGTTGGAAATTGAAAGAACTACACACTATCCTTTAGTTACTCATAAATTTAAAATCCAACAATTATATGTGCGTTTGGTGTGTATAGGTCTATTAGGCTCACATCTGTATGATCTGACAGTGGCCAGCAGGTTAAGAATTTCTGTCATGATGTTCTATGATTATCAAAGATTCATAATATATTTGATTCAGCACACGCTTTTGTAGCTTGTGTGCTGCTGACCTTGCTTTTTTTGCATCTATTTCTTGCATTTTTTTTCATGAAAAGTTTACTAAACACTACCGCAGCAGGTAGCGGTCTAAGTGCGCATCGCACTTCCATTCCATATTTAAAGAATCCTACAATGTGCAATCATTCTGAAATCAACTTTATGTTTTTTTCACATTCTATTATCATGTAGTTGACTACTCGTACCGGTTGAATTTCTTGCTGGTTGTCTATTTCCTTCCCTTTCATTCAAAAGTTTTTGCTTGTTGCATCCAGTGTTTTTTTGCCTTTGGTGTGCCAGGCATCTGAACACCAAGCGAAAATAATGCCTTCTTCTGAATAACCCTTCTGTACACTTGCAGATGCTGCAAAGGACAGCGATTGATTCCTGCGCCAGATAGGTGGAATCAGTTCTGACCATATAGGTTCAGCTTCATGTTGACTTTCGGCGAGTTGGCTGGGTTTCGTGGATGCCTTTGGATGTAATCAGTTGTTCAGGAGCTTTATCTTCTGATGTTTATTCATGTGTGATTGGAACATTTGCTAGCTTCAGCTTCAGTGAAACATCAGGGAACAGATTGTTCTTGTAATTATGTACAACTCGCAGCATCTTGTTCGTCGTGTAGATGCAAGCGTCGCAGAATTTTAAGTTAGCGGTAATTAAGTACTGTATTGATTTATTAGTTCTAATCAATAAACTTTTGTAGATGAGGGATTGAAATTTCTCTGCGCTTCATTCTTTTGCTTGTTTTGAAGTTGTGATTTGATTTCGAGTAAAACCTCTTTGAAACTCAGATGAATTCTATCTTAGACTTGAAGGTTTTATGTTTTCTTTTGGGTTTCTTTTGATTTGAAATAGCAAAAGGTTAGGGATCAACAGGTTTCGTACAAATGTTTGTTTCCACAAAGTTTCATTGTGAATCCACTGTATGTGTTCTTTCGGCCCTGTTTGGATTCCACCAGATTCTGAGAATCCAGCTTCTAGAATCCGGGTGGGATCCAAGCACTCCAAATTTTGAAATCCAGAAGCTAGATTCTAAAAATCTTAGTTGGAGTTAGCTGGCTTTTGCTAAATTTTGATGAACCTAGTGAGAGAGAAGATAGAATCTAGCTTTTAGAATTTATGGAAGATTCAAACAATCTCTTTAGCTTCTACATAAAATCTAGCTTTTAGAAATTAACCCAAAATCCAGCTTTTGAGAATTCAAAAGCTAATCCAAACGGGGCCGAAGTTGAATCGCATTGGGCTACGCGGGCGGACAGGCTAGCCACGCGCTCTCTTCCCCTCGGGTCAGTAGATTTGGGCCGAAACAGATAATGAGCCCGGCCCAATCGGGCTGCCTTTCGTGATGTGATGCGGTGCGAGCACGGGCTCCTCGGGACGGGCGGCGCCGTCACGGTCACGTCGTTGTTTAGGCGCTGCCCGCCTGCGTCTGCGTGCGTTCAACTTGGCCTCGCTCGTCTCTCGTGGTGGAAGCGAGCGACGCCAAAAGAAGAAAAGAGACCCAAGCCTCACAAAAAAGAAAAAAAGCAGCAGAAAAAAAATTAAGAGAGAGAGTAGACTACACGATAGCGTCCGTCGAGCCGGAGGCGAGGCGAGGCAGCGGCGGCGGCGGCGAAGATGAGGAAGAAGCTCGGCACCCGGTTCCCCGCGGTTCGTGTCCCGTCGCCCCTTCTATATCTCTCCCCCTCTGCGTACGTCTGTATGTGGCTCTGATCTGCCACCGCGCGCGCGCGTGATCCGATCTGCGCAGCCACGCGCGCTGCGGATCTCCGTGCCCGCGCCCAGGATCCGGTGGCGGCGGCCGCCGTTGACCCGCGGCGTCGTTGTTTTGCTCCCGTTGGCGAGGTTCGGGGTCGGCTGGGTTGTGCGGGGAGGCGAGGCGAAGGCGCAGATCGGCTCCTCTGCTTGCTCGTGCGCGCGCGCGCGCACGGGAAATTTATTTCGTTTTGCTTTTTTCATTATTATTTTTTATTTTTATTTTTCGAAGTCCTGCCTCTCTCGGCGGTGGGTGAACTGAGGGGGCTGGGAATTTCTGCGGCTGGTTCTCTGTTCGTGATGTGTGGGTGAGGGAGGGAGGGCTTCCGTTGGTGGTGTAAGGATGGAGAGATTTGCGGGGGGCTCGCAGCCCACTGAATCAGTTCTGCTGGCTAGTGGTGACTGGCTAACCGGGCTGTTTGGTGTGATCTGGACCCGCTACAGGTTTGTGCTCTGTCGCATGGCGTCCTGGATGCTTAGGATGAGCTAGATTCGTGATCTAGTGCCACTGTTCGTACGTGTGGTCTGGTCACGAGATCTCGGGCCATGCGGGCATGTATTGCTGGGATGCACAGCATGCGATCTGGTGCCGGAGTGATTATGCTGCGCAGTTCGACCTGTGCAACCTATATTCAAGGGTTTTATTATGTTATTGTAGGAGGGGATGACGACTTCCTCTTCTGTCCTAATATTTCTTGACAGTTGCTCGTAATTGTTGTGTTGAGTTAGAGAACAAACCTTGGCCCATAGTTAACGAGTAATTTGCTCATGTTAGTGCAAATTCACAATAGAAGGAACTACCTAGTCTAATGTTGCAGTGGTGTAGGTTCAGATGCTCTCTTTGGTTGGCTTGTAAGGTGCAAAAGGTGCACTGTATTTGTGGTATAATATTTTGTTCTCATGCTTGGTCCCAAGGTCTTCTGAACTGAACATGCAAGCACCGATTTATGAAATCTACAACGTAGTGCTGACAGCAGAGTTTGTTGTGGGGGTTTTTTGTTGGTTTTAAATCTTGGTTCTGTTTTCATGAAGCCAACATAGTTGAAGTTCCAAGCTCACAGACCTGTATGGTTTTGCTGTAGGAGCGAGCCTCGTCAATTGTATTTACCTGGCTAATGTTTCTGAATTTCATCATTTGCTATACTTTTCATGAGACAAAATATGATTTTAACAACTTCTTTGGTGTCTATCAGTGTGTGTTGATTAGTGAAAGTTTTGGGTTTCACCTTTTTGGATATCTTTCCTAGATAATTTTGAGCGTTTGCCTCACTGCTTTCATTGTATGTGGTGCACTAATTCTGTATTATACAGTGTGTTTGAGGAATGTTTGAAATATTTGCACAGTTCTAATGGTGTGAAGTTATCCCCTAATTATTTTCTCTGTTATGGTAGGCTCGGATCAAAAAGATAATGCAAGCAGATGAGGACGTTGGCAAGATTGCACTAGCAGTGCCTGTTTTAGTTTGTAAGTTTCACAAGAATCATTGTGCTTTGATGTTTACATATCTGCACTCTTATCCCACAATATTCTAGTGTTAGTACACCAATAAACTTGCAATAAAAGTTGATCTTTATCTCATAATCTGAGGTCTGGCCATCTGGTTATTGGTAATAATTTTCTGCACAAACTGATTTCGGGTTCAACATGAATTATAGAAAAGAGTCACCTTATAAATTTACAGGAGGTTATGCACAGTGTTTTCAATTCATTTCATGTGTTTCTAGGCTACGTTTCATGTGTTTATTGTTCTGTATATGCTGCAAATTGTAGTTGAAATCATGTTGAAGCGTATAAAGTGAGTTTCTGACATTCTTTTTTTGCATGCAGCAAGGGCTCTTGAATTGTTTTTGCAAGATTTAATTGACAGGACGTATGAAATTACTCTTCAAAGTGGTGCAAAGACTCTGAATTCCTTCCACCTGTGAGTACCACCAGGCATTTTGATTTTTTCAGTGGCAATGTATTGTATGTATCCCTCTGTTTCTTTAGTTAAGTACTGGTCTAATAATATAGTTTAAATCATTTAATAATGTCATTTATTACATATATATGGGGACTCAACAAGCTTTCGGTGGTCATTGATAAGTTTGAACTTTGAAGTATGATATAAGCTGTACTGTTTACTCATCTCATCAATTTTATAACGTGTACATTTTTCTGAAAAAGTTTCTCGATGAAGATGAGAGTTTTATTTTCTTCTTTTACCGTAATATGCTTTTTTTTTACACGTTGAAGTTTGGCTTGCTTCATTGTACAAAAAGGACATCTTTGTTTATGTTATTGAACAAATTGCACATAACTTGGATGATGAGTTCCATAATTTGTTGGATATAACTCATGCCTCATATAACTATGGCACTTTCCGTACCACTGCATATGGCGTTTTGTGTGAATTCATTGATTTAAAAGAGTGCACTGTTTAAAAAGTAGCTGCTATCTAAGTTAATGTTTATAATATCTGTAGGTGGGGTTCGAGAACTGGTCGGTCCCTGCCTATGGCCAACTAATTTGTTTAGGGAAAACATAAGGTACTCAAGTTAGATTCAACTAATGTTTTTGTCTGACCTCTGAAGGAAGCGATGGACTGATCGCTTTCAGCGGAAGTCTCACTTCAAATAAGATCTGAATTTTGAACATGAAATCAGGTTGGTTTGGTAACCAATTTGTATACTGGTATTTTTGTTTACAATGTATATAGTGCTATAGTGTGGTTTCTGGAAATTGAGCTCAAGGAAATTTGTAGAGGATATCCTACTCTACTGAAACTGAGCTGAACCTCATCTCATAGGCAAATATGGGCTCTTCTGAATTCTTGCAAGTTAATTCCATCTTTAAATGTATCTAGATGGTTGATCAAACTCCTTTTTCTTAAAATTTTGTTGCGTTGTGGCTTATGATTTCACCTGTTCCTTCATGTTAGATTTTGTTTCTGTTTTATCTCTGTATTCACGATTACTTTATGCTTGAGGTTTAAACTTTGAGTGATTAGTGCCTAATGGCTCTATATTTATCTTTTTTATCTTCAGGAAGCAATGTGTGAAGAGGTACAGTTCTTTTGATTTCCTAACAGAAGTTGTCAACAAGGTACCAGACCTTGGTGGTGCAGACTCTTGTGGGGATGAAAGAGGGTTACCTAGAAGAAGGTAAATTCAGTTGTTATAATCAGCTATTCATGACTCACTGCAACAAGTGCCTTATTAGTGCTTGATTGAAATTCATTTTACAGAAAGTCAAATGGCAGTGACCCAGAGAATGATGAATCAAGATCCAGCAAAATGGTATGCCTACATCAACTGTCACAGACCATGTGATTAATAATGTTATAAATGGCTGTGTGGTAATGGATCTTTGCTTTTTCAGGCCATAAGAAGCGTGAACATCAGCCCTAGAGGACGTGGGAGAGGTCGAGGAAGGGGGCGAGGACGGCCGCCAACCAAGAGAAAGGAAGTTGGTTATGTACAATTTGAGGATGAGAGCAGCATGTTTGCTGAACAAGGTGAACCTTTACCAGGAGAGGAAACAGTTCCAGAGAGCAACCATAACAACGAGAACATACCCCCAAGCGCACAACCTCCACAAGAGGCTCCCCTGCCAGCAGCTGTGCCAGGCACAAGTTCTAAGGTGGAAGAAGCAAACACCGACCATCAGTCAGATTGGCCAATGCCAGATGCTGCCATTGGAAGCATCGGCGTCGGGCCATCTGGTTTTGGACATCTGACGGTGCAGGTTGATGAGGATGAGGACTACGACAACGAGGATTAGTCATGGTCGTCCTCTCATTGTATGCACTAACAGGACTGTTCTGGTGTTGTAAAATGTAAATATAGTTTGAAAGTAGTTGCCGCAGCTTAGCTGTGATGGGCTGCTGACGCGATGCAGTTATGTAGTTGTCCTGTGTAACTTTTGTTTCCCAATAATTGCTTGGTAGTTGCCTCTTATTTTACATGATTGAATATTTAAGTGTTTTGTCATATTTAACTCGGTATTTCAGCAGGGATTGACTTTTTATATATTGTCATTTTCAATGATTCTCTGTTGTATGACGTCGTAATCTGCAGTTGTTGCTGTCTGCTGGATTCTGTGTGAACTTTATTTCTTTCTCACAATTCAAGCCACCCGTCTATGTAGAAACATTTTGGTTCCAAAAAAAAATATTATATGTTACAGATGAAAATTTAAACCAAGATGGAGATTGTCAATGACACCACTACAAAATCCATTGAAAGCATATTGCAATTTTCATCTTCAGTTGTGCGATGCAGCTTGCATAAGGTACAATGGATATTCTTCCTTTTCAAATTAGCTGGTCGAGTTCAAAGATGTGTATTGTGAACTGGACATTTACAAAATCCATAAGGAAAAGAAAGAGCTAATCACATTCTGAATTTAATGAGGCAGAGTAACAGCTTCCAGACCCAAATAAGAGATTTCCTATCTGGAAAATTATCGTTCTGGGATTTCACCCAATGTCGCACTTGTTAATCCAGGTGAGGTCAAAACAAACTAATTGGCATTTAACTTCTCTCCAAGGATTTTATTCAACAAAACAGGGTTGGCCTTACCCTTCGATGCTTTCATAACCTGCAATCAATTGAAACTATATGATCACCGATCTGGTTTTCAAGCTGCAGAGTCAAACAGATGCTAGTGTTCAAAATTGACAAACCTGGCCTGCAAAAAATCCTTGCAACTTGGTTTTCCCAGCACGGTACTGCTCAAGTTGCTTTGGATTGTCAGCAATTACTTTATCTACCATTGCCTCAATTGCTGCTGGATCTGCTATCTGCCATTTCATGTAACAAATTTTTGTGTCATCAAACCTAACCAGAAATCAAAATAATGAAATTGCATCAAGTACAGTAGAGTAGAGCGCAGAAATGGCCCAAACTACTCACGAAAGTACAAATGTACAAAAGACAAAATACAAATTGTAAAATACAAGGGCATGCCAATGTTTTTTCCCAGTCTTTTCACCTGACTATCATTAACAGGAATATATATTGTTCCTGACCAAAGGAAAAGGTTGAAAGCGGCTATTGACAATGCTGAAAGATGTTGGTGTGTAACTGCGTATTCACAGAATCGTTTAGATTCTCAAACTACCATGTTTCAAAATAGTAACTAATGTGAGAGCAATTACCTGAACTAAATCTTTCTCCTCTATCACACCCTTAACTGTTCCACCTTTGGCGATAAGCTCAACCAGTATCTGGAAGGACAGATTTTGAGAGATTTATCATGGAAGACCCTACAGGCTCTAACCAAGACAATGAAGACATGGATCCCAAAATGAGTAGCAGTTTAGCTAAGTTACCTCCTTGCCAATCTTCCCACTGATAGTTCCGTTCTTGATGGATTCAATAAGTTCAGAAAGCTCCAGAGGTGTTAATTTAGTTTCATTAATGGAGAGCTTTTCATTTTTTAGATAAGCAGCAATGTCACCCATGATCCAGTTGCAAGCCAGCTTTGCATCAGCTCCATGTTCAAGAGTAGAATCAAAGAAATGAGCAACCTGGGAAGGTATATACCAATCAGATTACTTAAACAATTCTGAATAATAAAGGAAATGTACTATCTTGTCTAGGACAAAAAATTCTGGTACTCCCTCCGTTCCAAATTGTAGGTCGTTTTGACTTTTATAGGTTCATAGATATTATTATGCATCTAGACATACACTATATCTAGATGCATAATAATATCTATGAAATTAGAAAAGCCAAAACGACCTACAGTTTGGAACGGAGGGAGTATGTCACTATATGCATTATAAAGGTCCATGGCATTAGGTCACCAGGCAAATATGTGATACCTACAAGCAGGACGAAATAGAATCTCTCAATTAGATAACCAGTTGAAGAGCAGACCCTAAATGGGGTCTTTTAAACTATCTGTGGACACAAACATGCATAGGAAAGGGAAAACAATGCAGAAGATAATTACATTATCGTCATTAGCAAGGAACAGAACATCTTGCATGCTAAGTCCCATATTCTCATAACGCCTGCGTTTTGCTTCTGGAAGCTCCGGCATGGACTTGCTGATTTCATCAATATAGTCAGTACTGAGAACAACTTCAGGAAGATCAGGCTCAGGAAAATATCTGTAATCGGCAAGTCCCTCCTTTTTTCGCATTGTAAAAGTTTTCTGAGCATGCAGACAAAAAAATAATTAGAAATGGTAGTAAAAGGCCAGCAAAGTAAAAGGTTAAGGCTAGGGCCAGCAACCTGAGAAGATTCATCCCATAGACGGGTTTCTTGCACAATTTGATCAGCCTGGCCTTCTTTATGGAGCATAATTTGCCGGGAGATCTCATAATCAATTGCCCTATTGATCTCCGAAAATGAGTTCATATTTTTTATTTCTACCTGTCAGAATCAAAAGAAGAGTGTGACGCCATGTATCGTGGTGGATAAACAGTCAAACACAATTTAACTTATTTTCCCTTAAAATAATGTGCCATGTACTAGTCTGGTAAGAAACCACTGAACTGCAAGTATGCATGTTCCTGGGTATAATTAGCATTACATGCCACCAATAGCTACTTAACCACGGGTGAATTATGTGTATTCCCAAATATAACTAGCCCACAGTGCGATTTTTTTCTTTGCAAGGATGAAAATTCAAGCCATCAAAAAAAAACATGGTAGATTTGTCAGGACTCAGGACAATGTAGCCCCTTACTATATTTCGCCTGTATAGCTTAGTTTACTGATGAATCAGCAAGTCATAACACTGAACAAATGTTGCTAACATAGAATGTATCAAAACAATCATTTAGGGAAGTTTCAAAGATATGGGCATTACCTTTGTACCAAATTCTGATTGTCCAACAGGTCGGACAGAAACATTCACATCACAACGAAGGGAACCTTCCTGCATGTTACCATTACTCACTCCAAGGTACCTAACGATCCTTTGCAGCTCAGCACCATACTCAGCAGCCTCTATCCCTGTTCTCATGTCTGGCTCTGAGACAATTTCAAGCAAAGGTACGCCAGCCCTGTTTAGGTCAACCTAGACAGCCAGAATAGAAACCACAGATTAATAACTCAAGTTGTTGCCGAAGTGATGACCCGCTGTGTAATTCTTTGATGAGGAATTAGCTTTCTTTTCTTTTCATTATCTCTTGGCGTTCCTGTAAATATAAGAGCAGTGCTTAAGGTTTATTTATCTGTATCAATGTATGTCCTTTCATGTATCATACTTACAAGAAATCTAATTCCTTGTGTTCCATTGCATGTGTTTATAGCCAAAGGATTCAAAATTTCAAATAATTCTTCTCTGCGGGAAGAAGGTAATGTCTCTTTTTACCACTCAGCTTGACTACCAAGGCTTGTGCCCAGCTAGCCATCTAAGCTACAGCCGGCAAAAGCAAGTATTATTGTTTGTCTGTATTATGAATAGCGGTTGCCATCAGTTTTCTGACCATAGCGCTCATTTGCTCTCGATGGTGAGCCGACCTGGCTCTCCTCAGGTAGCAAGCTTTTGCTGGTGATTGTGGGTTAGATTGACCTCAAAATCAAGCTTTTCCTGCCCTACCAAACTCCAATCCTTTCTTGGCAAGGCTAGGATTCCCCTTGCCTAAGATCCAAATGCTCCCTTAAGTTCTTTAATGTATATTTCTATGGTTCTATGCATTAATCTAGAAGTTTTACTATTGCTGTGGTAAATGTCAAAACTGATTTTGCAGTTCCATAGCTGTTATGCCAGACTAATGTGATAAGCATGTCAAAATACCAGGAAAACTGATAGGAGTACGGATCTCTAGCAGAAATTAGTCAGGGCAAACCTGAGAATAACTCCTGGATTCAGAATGAAGCAGCTTGCCAGCATCTTCTTCCATGTGAACCCTTGTGATCCCAAACTTCCTATGCCCGCCGCCAAATTCCACCGGAAGATCCAAATTGACGTATCCCTTCTTGGCGATGGGAATATCAAACTGGGAAATCTGGTACCCCTTGGGGAGGTCCGGGTAGAAATACTGCTTCCGATCAAACTTGGATATCATTGAGATCTCACAATTGAGAGCGAGGCCCAGCTTCACGGCACACTCAACAACCTTCTCGTTCAGAACCGGCAGCGCCCCTGGGTGGCCCATGCAGGTGGGGCAGATTGTGCTGTTGGGCTGGGAGCCGTAGTTGTACGGGCAAGAACAAAATGCTTTTGTGACGGTCGAGAGCTGGACATGGGTCTCGATTCCAATGACAGCTTCAAAACCCTGTGTCTTCTGCTCTGCCGCCTCCTTGGTCGCCAGTTGAATTGACTTGGGCGCTGCTTTGGGCTCAGTAGCCTGTGCACTCTCCGCCCTGGTCGTGAAGCGGGACAACCGAGGTCGTAGTACAGTAAAGAGCAGGCCGGAATTCGATCTAAATGAGATCGGCGTCCTCATCCCTCGGAGGAGGGTTAGAGCCATTGCGTGTGGCCAATGCGCCTCTACAAATCGCAATCAGTTATCGCCGGTCACAGCCTGTAAGGAAGAGAATGAAAATCATGAGCACGCTGGGACTTCATGATCGCAGAAGAATCCTACAATTTCATGAACACGCTAAGATTCCGAATGAAGGTCGGCGGAAACGCCTCACCTGATCGTGCAGCCTCGGTTGAAGCTAGCGGTAATGGGGCGGCGGAGGGCGGGGTGAGGAGAAGTCCGGCGAGAGATTGAGTGCTCCGGCCTGAGGGTGAGGACCGGAGCGTAGCGGGAGAGCTGCGAGCGGCGGAGGCGGCGGAGGGCGAGCCGCGCCTGCGAGTGGCGGAGCGGAGGGGATTGGGTGCGGGCGGCGGAGCGGAGGGGATTGGTTGGGTTTGGGTGAAAGAGAGAGCTGGGCTGTGCCTGGCCCATTCAGACTGAATTCATGCCCAATAGAAATTTCATTCGAGTTTTAACTGTGATTTTTCGCTTTTCTTTTATGTAAATCATGTGACATGTTTTTCTTTTCGTAGGCATGCGAACAAACCACACAGATCACGTTAGCAAATGGGAAACGATTCATTGATCTTGCGAGCTGTTCTTAAAAAAAAAGAAAAAGAAAAGGACAGTATATCATAAATCGTTCGGATTTCCAGATCGTAGCTCAGATTGAAAGGTAAGGGCTATTCCATCCTCAGAGTCAAATAGCTGCCCATTCACCGATGAAAATGCTAGCAACCATCTATTATGAAATCATCACCATGAGCTAAGTACAGTTCCCAAAAATTGGCAAGCAATAATTCGAATTCCATGTAAAAACAATCAATCTCATGTAATCATGTTACCATAGGCTCATGCCATCACCAACCTGCAGCTTGAATGACATGCAGTCTGAACAGTGGCAAGCAATAATTCGAATTTTGCGATGAGGATTGCTAAAATTTGCTTCCAGGCCATAGCACGGATGAAAATGTTGTTCTAAAAATCTATATGCGATGGTGTGGATTGTGATTCAAATGTTTGATCAGGAAAACATGAATAACATGCACATTTGTTAATTTTAACTGGTCAGTCAAGGGCTCAAGGCCGTTGGGTGAGTATTGAACTGGGGGATCAGAGATGACAAGTATTCTTCAATATAAACTAAACTCACATGCCAATTAATACTCACTATATTGTGTACAAGAAAAAAGGGGAAAAATTAACCCATAAAAAATAAATGTGTTGTTTCTGCATCCTATGCTGGTGTCCTAACGATCCATCCTAGGCACTCCTTCCGAAGAGGCGAGTCAGCAAATATTGCTTTGATGAAATTTTGCACCTGCACAGGATTAACAAACAGATTGGTTTAAACCAGAAAACTGACTTAGAATTTAGGATACTTGTTCAGCATGGATAACTTTGGAAAGTCATGCAGCAGTTTGAGTTTAGGGATACTGGAGACCCCCCAAATCACAGATTGAGATACACAGGAACATATGAGGACCTAAATCTTGCTGAAGACAGGCAGAAGACGTAGACTAAAGCTACGAACAATTAAAGGACCCAGTATGAGATAGGATGATGACGACGACAACAACAACATAGGCTTTCAGTCCCAAGCAAGTTAGGGTAGGCTAGAGGTGAAGCCCAACAAAAGTCACAAATCAGGATTCGGGTACATGAATAGCTGTTTTCCAAGCACTCATATCCAAGGCTAAATCTTTAGGTATATTCCATCCTTTCAAATCTCCTTTTATTGCCTCTTCCCATGTCAGTTTTGATCTTCCTCTGCCTCTTTTCACATTACTATCACGCCTTAGGGTTCCACTACGCACCGGTGCCTCCGGAGGCCTTCGTTGGACATGTCCAAACCATCTCAGCCGGTGTTAGATAAGCTTTTCTTCAATTGGTACCTATCACGTATATCCTCATTCCGGACTCGATCCCTTTTCGTATGACCACAAATTCAACGGAACATACGCATTTCCGCAACACTTATCTACTGGACATGTCATCTTTTTGTAGGCCAACATTCTGCACCATACAACATTGCAGGTCTAATCACCGTCCTATAAAACTTGCCTTTTAACTTCAATGGTACCCTCTTGTCACATAAAATTCCTGATGCTTGGCACCACTTCATCAACCCCCCCTTTGATTCTATGACTAACATCCTCATCAATATCCCCATCTCGTTGTAGCATTGATCCCAAATATCAAAATGTATCCTTCTGGGCACTACTTGGCTTTCCAAACTGGCATCTCCCTCCTCATGTGTAATAGTGTCAAAGTCACATCTCATATATTTAGTTTTAGTTCTGCTAAGTCTAAAACGGTATGAGAAAGCGCCCACATAGAAAGCGCTAAGCCTCTGAAACTGCATACCAAATCCTATGCGAAGGTAAAAATAAAAGAGGGGGACTGGGCTTGCTCACCTCAGATGATGTGAAACCACAGCTAACTAGGTCACCACTTTCCCAAGCAGCTGTGATGGACTTCAATGACATATCAAGCAACTCTGAACATTATCATTATTTTCAGTGTTGTTTTGAGTGAATAAAAAAACATATTTAGCTCAGTCAAAAATTCAAAAAATCCATAATTAGAATCAACAAAATGTACCTGCTAGCTTACGGAACTTTTTCAATGATGGTACAATTCCATCCAATTGAATCCAAGTGTCATGGTCTAAGAACTTTGTGCTGCCATCACCGTTCTCAACCAGAGAAAGAAATAGTGATGAGAGGTTTTCGAGAGCCAAATGGATAAGGCCTTGCAGCTGTAAGCATACCATATATTAGTAAGGATCAAGATTTGATCACCTAAAACATTATGGCATAACATGTATCACCTGCAGTGTCTCTTCTGCTGCCATGTCATCTATCAGAAGCATATCTCTTGTAATTCTAGAGAACACAGACCCAAGGACATGACACATACTTTTCCTGTAAGTTGATTTTGGCAGTATTGATTCCCACATGATGCGTATCTTTTCCAAAATGAACACGGCCTGAATCGAACATATAGATCATTAGAGTGAAACAATGATGTTCAATCGATAACCCCAATGCCCAGTTAGATGAAAATTTGAGACAAATTTTTCGACAACCGAAATTGATTGCTGCTGAGGATTTGGCACAGCATGAACAAGACCACTTTTAATTTCATTGGAGGTACAGGAAAGATTCAAGTTAAAATGCTCTTTGGATGCATCACGAGATTGCTGGTAAAAAATATATTTTTCCTGAAATCCTGTTAGAACAGTGGCTACGTATTTTCTAATTTGGTTTGATAGCTTAGGATCTTTTTTGGGTCTGAGACCTCTGTACCTGTACATAATACTACCTCCAGATCAAAATATTTGTTGTCGTTGACTTTTGGTCACGATGTTTGACCATTCGTCTTATTCAAAAAAATTATGTAAGTATCATTTATTTTGTTTGTGGCTTACTTTACCATCACAGGTATTTTAATCCTGACTTATCTTTTCATACATTTACTATAATTTTTTGAATAAGACGAATGGTCAAAAGTTGCAAGAAAAAGTCAACAGCGACAAATATTTTGATACGGAAGGAGTATCTTTTTACCGATATATAAAAAAGAATAAGTAGGGGTCTCCCTACTGATTTTGTTAAAAAAATCCTAAAGATTCGTCAAAAGGTGTAGCAACAGGGCGCAAGGCTTTTCCAGGCTTCACAATGTAATATTTATAGCAGTTCCAAATCAAGTAAAAGTAGAAAATGAAACGCCACTCATTTTGAGTTGCGAAGCATGATTTCACCAAGCTCACAATTATAAATAAACAATTCCCTTGCTACTTTCATCGCTAATTATGTGGATTTCGACTTAAAAACCATGGCTGTCTTGTTTTGTTTCTCCATTGTGTAGGTGATGTTAAATTTGGGACTACAAGCTCGATGAACAAGCAAAAAGCATGTATGAATCTTGCCCCCACCCATTTTTCAAGGTTCAAACAGCTCATATTCTTTAACAATGGAACAAACCTGCTCAATACTAAATTTTGCTGACTCATAATGTTGAGGTTGGTGAGTATTCTGAAAACCATCAGCACCATCTATAGCCTGAAAAGCAATGTAATGAACAAGAAACTTTAAATAAGAGTTAACAAGTAGAAGTAATTACGTGTGTGGAAAAGATTTAGAAAGATCTAATGACCTCGCTTATGGTATCAATAGCAAGTTGTATTTGTCGTCTCAATACAACATCTGCCATATGGGAGAAGATTGGCGCTAAATCCACAAAAACAACTTGTTTCTGTAGATCAATAGGAAAATCTGCACGGTACTGCACAAATGCATCCAAAGGTTAGTTAAATGCATTTTGTTTTGTAATAAACACTTAAAACATATCCAAAAAATGTTCAATTTGGTTGCCCAAAAAAGAAAGATAGGTTTACAGCAGCACGAGGCTGGTTCTTTTTTATTTTGTCCGAACTAAACACATGAATCATTGGTTTTTCATACGTACACTAGGTTTTGGGGAAAAGTAATCACTCTATCTTACCACACAACAAATGTTGTCCCATCAACCATAGCCAGTTATAGTGAGCACAACAAACAGTGGCAACTTGGATGGGTTAAGCTTGTCTTGGGGTTCACAAGTCCCCTGACAAGTGGTGGGTAGCGGTAAGGGCTCTGCTGCCTGCAATCGCACCAGAAGGATGGTTGGGGCTGGAGGCAGTACATGAGGAGCCCAGACAACCTTGGCACTGGTTGCGAGAAGCCGGGAAGGAAGGTGTTACCACAGGAAGGGGAGGCAGTAGTGGGAACAAGGGATGGCAGCATGCCAGACAGGGGCGAAGCTACATTATAATTAGGGGGTCGCACCCCCCAAATTTTGCAAGAACAGTAATTATGCTTAAATTTTCACCATATATGCACCCTCCTTAGCTCAACACTATGAACCCACAAGGAAACAACCCCCCCTAATTTGCTCTACCTTCGCCACTGAAGCCAGAGATGCAGTAAATGGAGTTGTTGTGGTGGTGGTTGACTGTTGAGGTCATGGGCGATGCATGGCTAAGTGTCACCCAGTGCAATCCTAAGGAGGCCATCACTAGTACCAAACTCAAAAACAAAACTCATTTCAATGACTAGAGACTATTGGGCAACAGCACAGCACAACCTTATACGTGAAAGATAGAGAATACAAAATCTGTCACAGATCTGCATTTTTAGTGTGAATTCTCACAAAAAACACATTAATATAAATCAACCAAATCCCAAATTGAGCATAATAATGGACAGCAAAAAGTTGGATTTGCACACCTGAAATGCGAGGCCGAGAATTTCTTGGGACAAATGGTAGAAGTCATTGTGAACAATAGCAGCCACTTGGCTTATGCTATGAAGTTGCTTCTCTAGCTTCAGGAAAAAAAATATTTGACAAAGGTCAATTACTCTGAAACAATAATAGTGCCTGAAAGAGAACTGAAACTAGAATATTCTGTGACCTGCTTTAAGTACAAATGACATGTCATAATATGGAAGCCTAAAACAATCATTCAAAGTTTGTACATGCACGAACCTGAACTGGCACAATAGCCTTATACAGGAGCAAGACATCCCTAGCAGCAAAGCAAAACTCCTTAGCAACTCTTGCAGATGACAACGATGCATCCTGCTCTGGTTATTCAACAAGAAAAATGGATGTACATCAAATCCTCATCAATAAGAATTAGTTCATGAACACTGAAAGCTGGAAGATTTAATTTGCATGGAATGGTAAACACATTACACATTGGCTGATACATGAAACTAATGGTAAGAATACATGCCATGATGAACAGAACAATAGTTATTATGGTCTGTGATAATAGCTGTGTAGAACGCCAACAACAGAAAAGGAATGTGGCAGCAGGCATACCTTGAGGGCTCCGTGAACCAGTTCCATTAATAGAAGTGCTGATTTAGACGTAAAACACTTCTCTGGCAGGAAAAGTAGATCAACAACAGAATCACCTCGATCACCAGATTCCTGCAATAATAAGCCTCTTTAGTATGTATGCAAAAAATGAATCCTACATTATCCTGCTCAGTAGCTTGCCCATGAAAACCCTTAGGTTAACCAAAGCAACTCACCAGAGGGTTATCATAATCATACTGTACAAGAATGTTCCTTGCTTTCACCAAGATCTCACTTCTTTTCCGTACAGCAAAATGAACTTCGACATCATCAACAAATTGGGTCAACTTGCCGTCCTTTCTATCAGGCAAAAGAAACATCATGCTCCTAAGTTTGTTCTCGAATTCAGCTGTACTTCGCACAACATCCTGGAACTCAATTAGCTTGGATGCCTCATTGGGTACAGCCTGAGAAGACGCAAGTGAAGGATCAGTCCAAAACAATCTGAAACAGCAACTACCAGCTTGCAATGCAAATGTCTCCAAACAAGAAAACTTCAACAAGGAAGTTCATAGAACCCTAAGCTTCTTGTGGTCAATAAGGATAGTTCGTAAGTTAGTTCAGATCACCCTGTACCTTTTTAACAATTTCGATTCTTCCTATTATGGAACTACAAAGATATATTTGAGTCAAACTTTTTCAATTGCTGCAAGTTTGACAATATAACGCGCAAATTAGAGGGATAAAATAAGTTTTAGTTATTCTATATATACATTTTCTGAACTAAGTAGTATTCAATTAATGAGAATATATGCAACAAAGCTAAGATCATTATAGAGTGTATCTCTCCCTCTTTCATCTCTCTGGGATAGCAATTGGCTTACCATGCAAATGTCTACAGACACGAAAACTGAAAATGGGAAGCTCATAAAATCCAAAAGGTTGTTTGTACTCCCTCCGTTTCAAATTGTAGGTCACTTTGGCTTTTCTAGATACACAGTTTTTGTTATGCATCTAGACATAAATTATATCTTGGTGCATAAAAAAAACTATGTATCTAGAGAAGCCAAAACGAATTACAATTTGGGACGGAAGGAGCAGTTTGTAAGGATAGTAACTTCGTTTATGTCATTCCCTTCCTTTTTTCTTAAAAAATGATTCTTCCTATTTCAGGACTCCATTCAATTGGTGGAAAGTATGATACCATAACGAGCAAATTATAAGGATAACATAACTTAGTTCACTACAGCTATTAAACAATATACACAGGCTGATGAATGCAAATCAAATCATTGGCCATATGTTCTAGCAGAAGTAGATGTTTGATGAAGATTATGCAAGTTCAGATATTGCCTTCTCTAACACATTATAGACAGCAAAGCTATTCACAATGACATTACTGCAGTTGATAATGATAAGAACCAAGCATGCTTCTAAAAAGGCTGCTCATGAAAAGCAGCAGAGGAAATTGGGCAGTTCTTGAGCATTTCCTTTCTCTGATAAATCAGGAAGAACCATACCTTGGAGAGAAAGTGTGTGATAACCAGGTCAGAAATTCTTGGCCAGGTTAACTTTGCAAAAGACTGAACCCACTTGCTATTTTCCATGCAAATGAACTTGCAAATGAACTTGATGGCATCAATTATTCTTGAATATAGATTCGAACCATCTTTGTTGTCCTTCAACAATAAGAACCAGTTATATCAGTCAAAGAAATAAGTTTACTTAGTCAGCAGAAAGTATGAAACTAATAGTGGTTTGTGGTTCCAGATGTACAAATATCTATTCTCCTACACAATATTGCTAGAAACCAGAATATATTTACTTGTTGAATTGTTTCTTAAAATGAAGATACACATGTTTAGGACAAGCTAATTAGTTCATTTTTGTAAACAATATTAGCTTGCCTTAAACATCATATATTTAAAAGCATAGGGAATACATATTAATGTCTTGAAAAACCATGGCAAAGGCACACAGCTGACAATTGAACTAGGTCAATATAGGCCTCGAAAACAGGTATCTACAAACACTTCCCTTTATAAATTATAAATCAGGAAACAATATGAAATGCTTACTTTTAGCTCCTGTGAAGGGACTATGCTTAAGACTGATACAGAGTGTTTTGGACCACCTTCCTCAAACACTTCTACAGAAACTGCAACATTTGTGTTACTTATTGCTGGAACCAGAATATGTTTCATCATCAAATCTGCCATCTTTGCCATCCCATAGTCTAGGGCATCAATGATCTGCATAACAAAGAAATGGCAAAGTGATACATTTGGAGAAGCTCAATATTACCATATAATGTGGGGTCAACACAATGCAAAGCTGCCATGGCAGTACCTGCCATCCAACAAATTCTAGAAGGGATGGCATCTATTGTCTTATCCCCTAAGTTAAGTTAGAGATATTGCAATATTAAAAATAAGAGCGAAATGCACTGCAGGGCCCTAAACAATACCACATTCTCATCTGGGTCCATAAACTCTCAAAGTGATCATCCGGGTTCTTCAATTTTTAAGTGATTCATTCCAAGTGTGAATCCAGGGTGCATAACATCAACATACTGTCTACTCCCTCCGATTTGCAGCAATTGTTGTTTTAGCCTCTTCTACTATATGTATAAAAAATAATTGTTATTCCGCAACTTCGACGTAGCTTTGACCCATTTTTTCAAATATTACCCCTCAATTCCTTCATTAACTACTGCCTCCGTTTTGTTTTCTTAGGCGTTTCACCGTTTCCTGCTTTTGCCGATAAGTAGAGCGCATAGCCTCGGTACTCCCTCACCCTCAGTATCTTCCCCCTCGGTAGACAGAAAACTAACTGCTTGGAGAATGAATCGGCCAGAAAACAGCCAGCGTCCGCTGCATGGTGCCATGCATGTGCTGCAACCTGGCCCAGCGGAGAAATATTTGGTGCAAAATTAATGTAGCAGCTAGCATGCACCATCAAATGGAGAGTGGGTGTGTGCTTTAGACATAATAAATGCATGCTTTGTAGAGGATCAACTATTGGTAGGATGGACATATTATTTACCTCCTTAGTTCTTGTGCCCAAGGCTAAAACGACAACTATTGTAAACTGGAGGTCCTTAGTTAGAATTCCAATCTAGTCTGCAACATATCGAAAGAAGATTAACATACGAACACATGGGGCAAAGTTATCGTGATTTTAGCCACCGAAGGACCAACAAACAGCCCATATTCCTCGGCCAATACTCCAATAGCTATATTAACAACAATTGTATTAATTCTTTCTACGGTGAGCTGCTTAGGCTAATGTACAATTTATGTTCTGCTTGATGTCCATCTAAAGTTCCCAAATAAGTTCCATTACCAAAATTGCATTTATTGTTTACAAGTATAGGGTTATGGTATTTTACTGGAGTTCTCAAGCCGTGATGCAGTAGCACCAAACGAATTTTTGCAGTACAACTCACCTCCAATGCCTGCAGCGCCACAGGAAGCTCAACATCATGTGTTTGACTGGAACAGCCTCTTGGAGTAGCACTCACCACCACCTTCCCTCCCTCCGCTGCAAACTCCATGCACTCCTCCACATTCTTTGCAAGCCCCACTTGCAGCTGCGCCATCACCATAATCACAATTCGGAAACCACAATCAGCATAAGCTCAATCACTCCAAAGCAGAATCTCCTCCTCACCTCGTCGACAAGCTGCTCCCAGTCGTTCCTGAGCAGCCCAAACACCACCGGATCGTCTTGACTGGATCCAGATCGCTCGGGATCGATCAGGAGAGGCTTCAGCTCGGCAGCAGCAGCGGCGGTGTCAAGAGGGTTCGCTGCCGCACGGGCCTCGCGAAGGCGGGCAGCAAGGGAAGCAATTGTGGAGGCGGCGGCGAGATGCTCCTGACGCTCGGCGAGCTCTTGACGGGCGGCGAGGAGGCGGTCGGCGAGGGCCTTGAGGTCGGACAGGTCGGGCGAGGAAGCGAGAGGGGCGAGCGCGGAGTCGAGGGAGGACTCGTGGGAGGCGGCGGAAGCGGCGGCGGAGGCGGCGCGGGCGAGCGAGGAGGCGAGGGCCCCACGGTGGGAGGCGGCGAAGGAGAGTGCGGAGGCGTGGAGGCGGTCGGAGCGGAGGCGGAGGCGGTCGATGAGGAGGCGGAGGTCGGGCGCGGAGAGGGGCGTGGAGGGGTCCGAGGCGTCGGCGGTGGTGGAGAGGAGGAGCTCGCGCACGTCGTCGGCGGCCATCGCCACCGGCGGCGGAGTGCTCGGCTGCCGCGTGGATCCAAACGGACGGGGACTTCGGTCTGCTGTCAGCGCTGCGGGAAGGAATTGAGCTCGTGTTGAGATCTACTCTGCCGGAATTACCATATTGCCCTTCACCATTTCATTTTGTTTCAATTCAATTGCATACATTTTTGGGAAAAAAAATCAATTTTGATTTTTGTTTGGGTTACTTTTCACATTTCAATTTTCTTTTAATATTTCTTGCCGTTGCGATTAGAGGAGGCGGGAACGTGTAGATAAGTTCGTCGGATCCAAGATGGGCAAATTTGAGGAAAATATATGACCGAGTGAGGTTACCAGCTATACAATTTATCTTTGCCCAATTTATGTTTTTGATCAACATACAACTGAAAATATTTACAAATACTCATTCGAAGGAAATCAACCAAGACCATCTAGTTTCAATTAGCAGTCATTATGCATTAACTTCTCCTTTGCACTAGACGTATATTATGTGAAATTATATGAGGCACCATTCTTCACATCAAACAGAATTTCAGGTCAAAATTATACATTTTCCAACAAAAAAGTCATGTTTGTAGGAACAAATGTGCATTACGTAACACCTTTGCAAAAACAAAGTCAAAGAATGTTATCTTGGCCAACCTGTTTTTATGATAAGAAAATTACCATGCCACCACAGACTTCACCCAGTAGGCAAACATCGGATAACTGTACAAACAGGATTTGTTCTGATTCAGATATCAATTTACATATAGAAACGCAGCAAACATAGACACCAAGCACTCATCATGTACAACACCAGCCTGGTCAGATCACAGGCGATGGATTTCTTATTAGCCGGCAAAATAATACATATCCACCAAATAAATGAATGAACACTATACACTGCCTGTAACCCTGATGCATCACAAAAGGCATCCGGCTTATCTCTTATTCTGTTTAATTTACATCCCCCTCACTCAAGGGGTGTTATCATTCTGTTCTATATCTCTCTTAACATAGATGCAGATCCAATACCTTAGCTTTTTTCTGCTGTTTATCTGTTCACCTGTGCAGTATGCCAGTATGATTGGATAATTAGTCCGAAACATGCCATTCCGCAGATGGCAGGTCAGTCAGTCCTCGCAGTACTCATAAATTGCACCAGTATGATTGAAGCCACATGATACATGGACTGCTCTTGCATTCTTGCCAAACGGCACCATCATAGGTTCAAAATAATCTACGTCATTTCCATGCCCCTGGTAGAAAGGCAGCGTAAACATATAACCAGTGTTTGGTGGGGATTACGCATGTTGTACATCATCACCATGAAAAACAAGCACTTGTAGTGACAGCAAGTAACTCACCAGTTGTCCACCAGAAGAATGGCCCTCTTCGAAAAAAGTACCATTAGCGCCTCCCCAACCCCAGGTGTAGATGTCATCACCTGGATGTTTTGAGATGCTCAGATCACAAAAACACTATGCATTGAAACATGGCCAGAAGAACCTTCTTTTAACAAGTACTCCAATTATCCAATATATAACACAGGTACTTTTGTCTAGTTGTCTTCCATTTCAGCTTAACAAGCCAGAGCAAAAGAAAAAAAAAACTTCACTCCATGCTCATGCCCTAAAAACCTCCCATCAACCATATTGGTATCAGTTTGGGCCACTACCCAGAATCCTGCCAGAGCCCTATTTTTTTTAATAAATGTACAGTCCTTTTAGAACCAGAACTATAGATTCAGAAAATACAGTACTGATTTTTAAAGATGCATGGCTAATCTGATTCCACCTGCAAATGGCCTATAGAGCTAGTTTGGAAAGGGGATTGGGATGCAAATCTTTGGGATATAGTTCAATTCTGAGAAGTTCCTAGATTGATTCTTATCTTCCAAATGAACACATTTCTATTCTGACTCTGTCTGAGTAAGAGGAACACACATTTACTTGCATGTACGCACAGATAGCTTAGAGCTTAGTTTCACCATTTGCAATGACAAGCACGGAAGCACCCTGATATACTTATATTATAATAAATAACAGAATTCAACTCAAAAGTGTTTGTCACTTCAAGGTATAGCCTAGCCTACTGTTCCATATTCTTGTTGCTAGAACTTTTGACACAAATTTTTCAACCTACAAGATATCAGCAAACCAAAGTGTGTATTGACTATTGAGCCTTGATTGAGAAAGGAGTTACCAATAAGAGCTAACATACTGGTGAAAAGGGAGTATAATTATCATACCTGAAATTACAGCAGTGTGCTTCCAACCACAAGACACCTGCAGAGGGCAAATGATCAAGGACTCGATATCCAACATAAGTTATACATAAAATGCTTTAAGCGATGCATCAATACAAGAATTATCTTTAAGTGACCCAATACACAAAAAAGCTTGAAATAAGTAACCAGAAGTACAAACCTTAGACACAGGAAGCTTAAATAGTGAGCTTTTCAAAATTTCTGGAGAGCGAACCATGTCTGTACCTCTGGTGAGAGATGATTACGTAAGAATATAACTTTGACACTTAATACACACTAGAAAAGGTATGATACAAGTTGAAATAGGAAATATTGAAAATGCAATAGATGAAATACCCCAGACCAAGGCATCCATTTTCATTTGAACCCCAAGAATACAGATCACCACTATCTGCAAAACATCACCTTAAATCTTTTAAAATTGCATGAAAAGCCACAACTAAAAAATTGATAGTTTTGCATTGACAAAATACAAAACAAAGACTGCACCAAACACCAATACCTGCTACAACACAAGTATGGTAACCTCCACAAGCAACTTCTTCTGAAAACGGTATCTCTTCAACAATAACTGGTCTGAATGCTTCATTTGATCTTCCAAATCCCTAAAACTTTAAGTTAAATCAAAGGAAATGAAGGGAAATAAAAAATATTTTGGTAAGGGCAGCGAAAAATAAAATGACAATGTGGCCTGATTGGATACCACCTTCTCAGTCTTCTGCCCAAATATGAACAAAGTACCTTTTTCTGCAATTTTGACATAGGGAAATCATAAGATTGGGCAATAGTGATTTGTACAATTGATTATTGCTTTTCTGTAAGCTTACCATCAATGCAAGCAGAGTGCAACATTCCTGCAGCTATCTTTTTAATCTAGCCAATGCATTAAAAAAACAGAAAGAGAATAGAATCACTACATGGCAATAAGATAATACTTTTTGATTAAGAGGCATATTGAGTTTCAAAGCAAATACCTTGATACCGTCAAGGTTTTTGATCAACCTTGGAGTATATTCACTGCACAAATGAAGATATAGTTACCAATTTATCATCCTTCTAACACAGCACCATATAGTGCAGACACTCAGAATTGTGAGACCTATTTTAGCCTAAAATATCCGACAGAATCCTTCCAACTTTCAAACTTTCTATATGTCACCAAGCATTTTACTCAAAACCTCACACTACATGATCTAGCAACCTTGTTCATTTTAAGAAAACCACAGACAATGCCTATATCTGCCACATAAAATTCATAAGCCACAAGCTTAAGATACGTACAAGTTCCATCCCTATTAAAATCATACCCATACTCTCATTTGTACTTAGGCAGGCCAGCTTGTACTAGAAAACTTTCATCTCTTATGGTTATTTTTTATCTTATTTTCTAAATAGAAGAAAATAAATTATTCTGTAACATAAGAGTACATACACAATTAATTGCCCAACAATTATTTTTACAGATAAGTATTTATGAAACAAACATTACCATACCTTGAGGTAAGGGAGAATCCCAGTATGCTAGATTGAGGCCCATGTCCAAGCCTACCGGAACCAGAAGCTCCCCAACTTAAGACTTCACCTTCGTCTTGAGAAGCAAAAGCAAGAGAAAATTAGACTCTTGAAGGTAGCAACATTTAAATACAATTGCTATAGAACATTGATTTGCTAGTCACCTGTAACAGCAATTGAATGCTCTGATCCCAAAGCAACCATTTTCACTCTGAAGTCAGTCAAACAATCAACCTTTGTTGGGCTTGAAACTACTTTGCCTGCCCCTAATTCAAATCAAGAAAAAACAAATCCACCTCAGAAACAAAAGCTGATGTTGATATATAACTTTACTGCAAAAAGGATAATTAATGAAGCAATTGAATACTGTATTACCTAGGAAACTTATAGAAGCATGATTATGCTCCATGCAAAATAATACAAAAACATGTACGGCAAGTTGAAACTGTGCTCAAGCAATATCTAAGAGCTATATGAATTTCCTAACCTCGTACATAGATTTTATTATATTCTTTCGTGGGACCAAGTGACCCCACACTCATCAATGCCAATAAGTTACCGTTGATAGTTTCAAAGTATATGTACCAGAACATTCACCTATAGATACTGCATGACAAGGTGGCATTAAGAAAGTGAAGAAAGGGATGGCGTAATTACCTTTTCCAAGGCCAAGCTGACCACCTGAGTTTCGGCCCCAAACAAAGAGTTTACCATCCGCTGATCAAGAGAGTCAAGCAAAAATTTTAGTGGAGTTATTATGATGCACACATGTGCAGCACAAAGCAATTTGGTAAATTAATATAAGAGGTGGTAATCACATTTCTTTTATGTTATAATTGTCTCCAATATCTGTAAAAACATTGAGCAATGTGTTCTATGCTGACATGCAGCTAAATAATTCAATACCTTTTGCAGTACATTGTATTACAACTCCATGAGCAAATGGGCAATAACATATGTCATTTAAGGTGTGATTGCACAACTCTAGGCCTAGGAATAGGGCACATTTCCAGATAGCCCTTTTTGTTTGAAAATGCATCCTGCCCAATATGTAATTTTGGTTTTATCACATCTACTTTACATATCTAATAGAGAAATAAGGATTTTGGTTTTATCAAATCTACTTTCAATATCTATTAGAGTAATAAGAACCATAGCAACAATCTTATAATGAATGTATTACAGCAACAGACCCGCATCTAGCTTCCTAAGCGACAACTGGCAATATGCTTGACATCAAGAAGTCCAGCACTAGATCAATATAATACAACCAGAAACAAAAAGATTGATTACCTTCATCCCATACTTCTATGTTTACACTACTATCATGTAAATGATTTTACAGTATAGATACCTACTAATATTGATAAGTAGCTTCTTCTAGTTCTCCTCAATAAAAAAAGGAGCTTCTTCAGCACAAATGTAACACTCGAGACCAAGATTATTGTGTGCACCACAAAAATAAGAAGTAAGAAAGCACTCAATTATATGCACCCTTAAAACCCGAGAAGCTTGAACTGTCCGCTGATCCACTAAAAACTTATGGTAACATAGAAGGTAGGACCCTCCTTTCCATCTTTCTATTATTACTTAGCTCACCTTATTCTGTTGAATCAAAATATGCACATAACATAATCTAATTATTTTCTCTTACCAGTAATTGCACAAGAATGATGGTTGCCAGCTGAAACTTCTACAACTCTCTCGTGAAATCCAGAAACTTCAACAGGCTCCTATACATGACAAAGAGGAGAACTGATTTCTATTGACAAAAATAGAACACAGTATGTGGAATAATCAGATTCATAGGGTTCAACATTCAATTACAGAGAGGAAAACCAATGCTAAATGTTGTGAATAACCAATTATGTCTGCTTTGTTTCTTAAGCCCAATATATCTAACATCTGGGTGCAAAATGTGGCTGTGACAAGGACCAGTTTACTTTTTTTTTAAAAAAAAGGACCAGTTAAATAATATCGCTTGCTTCCAAGGATTGATATATGTGCCTTCGAGGTAATATAAAAGTTACTTCACTGGAATACATAGTCGTATAGTAGACTGGTTGTCATTACATGAATTAGGACGTATAATTGCCCCCTAATTTGTCTCCTAGTTATTTTTTTCCCTCCAGAGCTAGGAGGATATAGCCAAAGTTCTGTTAATAGGCATTGTAGAAGCAAACACATGAGAATACGAAGGTCAAGAAGCGATACCAGCGTATGTGTAACAGAGGATCCTATCCCGAGCTGCCCAAAGTCGTTTAGCCCCGTGGCGAACACACGCCCGCTCTCTGCACAAAACATAAGGGCAAACCTCGCCCGCATTACAACCCAATACAAACAGAAAATAGGAAAATGATAATTTGACGAGAGCATTAAATGCTGATCGTTCACTCACACGTGCTAATTTCAGTCTGGAAGAGCATGACATTGTGCATCCATTACTAATAACTATAATTATGCGTACTTAGAGCAAAACGGTCAAAATCAAGCGCATAACATATCTAGTAATGTTAGTCTGGTGGGTAAATACAACTAGTTAGCTACTTGAACCAAGCCGCTGAATCAGCACAAGCATGATCCCTCGAATTACTACAGAAGTAGATGGCGATGTTAAGAGAAGATGAGGAGGGAGGAGGAGAACGGGGGGCGTACGGGTGAGGAAGAGGGTGTGCGCACCGCCGCAGGCGAGGGAGGCGGGCGGGTCGGCGGCGCGGGAGAGGAAGAAGGGGCAGGCCGTGGGGCTCCACCGCGACTCCAGCGCGCCCAGCCCCAGCCTCCCGTAGTCCCCGTTCCCCCAAAGCGCCGCCACCCGCTGCCGCGGCGCCCTGGAGGAGGCGGCGTCCGACGAGAGACACCGCAGCAGCGGCGGCCACCGCCTCGTCGCCCGCCACATCGCGCTCGGGCTGGAATGGTGGCGGAGTGGAGACTGGAGAGGAAGGTGGAGCTCGCGGCGACGGCGAGCCCACGTGGGCGACGAGACGAAACGAGAGACGAGAGCGTTCGTTCGCTGGAAGGCGTTTCCAGAGAAGAAGAGAGAGGCGGAACCGAAACGGGGCGAGCCCAAGGTGTGTGATGGGCTTCAGACTACAGTGGGCCGTAATTCATTTGTTTGGTCTCAATTTGCGAGCGTTTTCAGCTAAAAAAAACTTTGGATCATTTCTTGCAACTTTATTAGTCTGATGAACCATTTTTCTTTTCAAAAATAGACCGTTTTCTATTTTTCATCAAGGTAAGCACGTGTCTGGTTTTAATCATTGTTTATACCTTGATGAGTTTGCCTCTAAAAAGCAGTTTTGCATTCACTTTCATTTATAGGGCAAATTTTAGTACTACCAAAAAATTTGGCCGACTAATGTCTTTCCAAGCCATGAGACGATATTAAGGTGGGCACAATGGCTGCCCTTGTCTTGGCTTGGCCTTGCCCATGCATGGCTGAGATGGCAGACCTTATTAGAGTGGTGAATGAACATATCCAATGTTTTGATTGTATGATAAACCCCATTCAAGTTGTTTTATTCCCTAAATCTTCACATGATAAACCATCATATTCTTTATAGTTAAATCCATGATCTAATTAAGACCCATATTAGCCATGGTTTGATGGTTAACGGCGCCATTTACACGTGAGATCCACTTGTCATGGTAGAAATTCTGACACTCTTTAGTTTCAGCCATGCCTTCCATTTTGGCGATGACCAATTTTTAGCTTGGCTAAGTGTTAGATGAAATTGCATTTCAAATGTCACCAGAAGTGTCATATAACTCTCCAAATGACAGCTCCCGGTCCCCTTGTCACATGTTTATTTCGAAAGTCTCTCCAGACAACGCTCGCATGCTTCATGCTTGGTTCTTGAGTCAAGCACCCATCTAGAATTTTCATAACCTGTGCAACCAAACATTACTTGAACTTGATTTTATCCCATTTTTGCTTCGACGATTCCTCTACTATTAAAAGAGAGCGTAACTGAATTGGAGCCCATTTCCATTTCCACACCGACACGTCTGTGCATTGGAGCCTCGATTCAGTTCATCCATCCAAGATCCGCCGACGAAACAGAGCCTGAAGTTTTTTTTTTAACAGGAAAACAGAGCCGACTTTGTTCGCTTCAGCTTATCAGCCACCGAACAGTATTTTCCTCTCACAACAAATCAGCCATTTCAACTTTTCAGCCGACTTATAAGTCCAACCGAACATGCCGATTTTCAATTACCCCCACAACGGCAAAACGCTCTCACTCATCAGCTCTGCCATCTCTGACCTGATTTAACTTGGAGTAGTTTTTACCAAGTCGATCGAGAATACAGTATGCACCTTTGTGTATTCCTCCAACACCATATGGCACAAGCTGCACCCAAATTCAGAGTAAACTACACACGTCAGTCTCCCAAGTGCTTCCACTGTCCGATAAGAAGATGCACGACGCCTTCCCCAAATCTGCGGGCTGCAGTGCGCTCTCAACGGCAGCACCGACCCCCCAGATGCCATCCCCCGACGGCCCGACCTCCCAGAGATAAAAGAATCCCGGCCAACCAACTGTTTCGCCGATCCCTAGCCGCGTCGCGCGGCGAGCCCGAAGCCGGCGCCGGGCACCTCACGTGATCGATCGCCGGGGTCGCATACCTGTGCGTCGCAGCCTCGCGCTTTCTCCGCGCAGCTGCCGTGCACACTACTCCTCCTCACTCCCGGAGCCACGCCCACACACGACACACGGCACACTCCTCTGCTCCTATGGCCGCGTCGTCGGAGGCCGCCGTACCGGCGGCGAGCAATAAGAAGGGCGCGGCGCCATCGCCACCGCGGCCACGCTGCGCGCGCGACGCGCTCGTGTTCGCTGCCGGCGTGGCGGCGGCCGTGCTGGCGCTCCTGGGCCTGGCGTCGTCCGTGCTCGCGCCGCCCGGGTGGGGCAGCGGCGTCGGCCTCGTCGCCTTCCCCGTCCCGGGCCCGTCGGACGGGCCGCGCACGTCTATGA
>NC_028457.1:28060298-28087483 GCF_000263155.2 Setaria italica
GATAATGTTGATTCCCACCATTCAAGGCTACAACCTCGTCCTCTACGGCTGGCCCAAGGAGGTGTACGAGAACAGGCGGTGGCTGGGGCTCAACGCCGGCGTGTTCCTCATCCGCAACTGCCAGTGGTCGCTCGACTTCCTCGACGAATGGGCGCGCATGGGCCCCGCATACCCGGACTACGCCGCGTGGGGGAAGAAGGTGAAGGGCGCGCTCACCGACAGGGACTCCGACGTGGCGTGCGACCAGTCGGCGCTCGCGTACCTGCTCATCACGGGCCGGGAGCGGTGGGGGGAGAAGACCTACCTCGGCACCGACTACTACTTCCAGGGCTACTTCGCGGAGATCGTGGGCAAGCTCGCCGGCGTCGCGGCGCGGTACAAGGCGGCGGAGCGGGGGGCCGGCCACGCGGGGCTCCGGAGGCGGCACGCCGAGAGGGAGCACCTGCGGTACGCGGCGGCGCGGAACGCGGCCGTGAGGGCCGCCGTCCCGGGCCCCGACGGCGGCGGGCAGTCGGGGTGGCGCCGGCCGCTCATCACGCACTTCACGGGGTGCAACCCCTGCGGCGGCAGGCGGAACCCGATGTACTCGAGGGAGCTCTGCGAGGGAGGGATGCGCCGCGCGCTGGGGTTCGCCGACGACCAGGTGCTCCGCGCGTACGGGTTCCGCCACGCCGGCCCGCTCAACGACACCGTGCTGCAGCTGCCGTTCGACTACCCCGCCGCGCGCAACAGATGACCATCGCAGCAGTGAAGGAATTGGGCCTATTTTGGGCCTTAATTGTATCCTGTTTCTAGCTCTTATTCTTCGTCGTCAAACATTTTGTGGTATGCAATACCCCATCTTGGCCTCCAGGAAGCTCCAAGAATTCCAAGTTTCCAACAGAAATTATACTATTTATAGTAGATGTTTGCAAAACTTTGGCGCTCTAATATGATCTTCGATTGTCAATGTTGCCTCCCGCTCGTGGGAGTTAAGTCAGCCGTACGTAGCTGTAAATATCTCATGTATGCCTTTTTTTGGGCAATATCTCAGTTAGCACATGGTATCGAATTTTCAAGAAATTTCATAGAAATTTCATACATAAACACAAGCTTCATTGAGCCCTTTCTAGGTTATGTTTGTTTCAGCTTGGCATCGTGGAATTGTAGCTTTTGCAACAACAAGCTGAACAAACGAAAATTTTTTCTCTCAGATTGTAACAATCTACAAATCAGCATTCTGAACTGTCACCACAAATGACAAATAAATGAGCACGTACTCAACCGCAAAATGTAGAAAAGAGGAAAAGGCTTCACGGGGACACCTTTTTAGCTAGATAGATCGTATCAATGAGAAAATAGCTTCATCGAGCAATTCTCTAAATCTCTAAATAGGAAAAAAAAAAGTCATCGTTGAGGCATTTTAATTCCAATATCGAGCAATTCTCTAAGGTCCTGTTTGGATCCTTGGAATTGAATTCCATTCTAATAATCATAATTTAGACACAAATTAATTAAACTAATATAATTGTATGTAGAATATATTTGTATATTATTGTTGGTCATATAGGAGAGATACTTATGTGCTGCACTTCTGTTACAGGGAAGTGAGTCAAAGAGCGTGCTATAAGTTGCATATTAGAAATATAGCATGAAGATCTATAGAATCAATTTCCATCTCCCACCTCCATGAATTTAAGATAGACTTATATCTAAACTTTGGAAAGATGTGAAATGCCACATTCCAAGATAAATAGCCTACTTCATTACCTAGATTTCAATTCCTTCATTTTGAAGAGATCCAAACGGGGCCTAACATCTCCGTCCCCATCTCGCCTAATCCACCGGAATCAATGCAAGCAAGCAGGCAGGCAGGCGCAAAACGCGCGCACTATACGACTGGTTTATTTGATTATTTCTACGGCCAAGCGCACAAAAATATTTCAGAGTCAAGAGAGCAACCAGGAGGGAGATTCTCCGGCTAAGGGGGTGTTTGGATACGAGGTGCTAAACTTTAACAGTGTCACATCGGATGTTCGGATGCTAATTAGGAGAACTAAACATGAGCTAATTATAAAACTAATTGCATAATCCTGTGCTAATTCACGTGACGAATCTATTAAGCCTAATTAATCCATCATTAACAAATGGTTACTGTAGCACCACGTTGTCAAATCATGGACTAATTAGGCTTAATAGATTCGTCTCACGAATTACACTCCATCTGTGCAATTAGTTTTGTAATTAGTCTATGTTTAATACTCCTAATTAGCATCCAAACATTCGATGTGACGGGTGTTAAACTTTAACACCAGGGAGCCAAACAGGCCCTAAACCCAAGCCTGCAAATCTGCAGCGAAACGTGCGGTGCCCCTGCGCATTTCGTGGGCGCACCGACACATGCACGCGCGCACCCGATAAACATTAGAGTACACTGTACGCTATGTATGCTCTCTAGCTAGCTCGTCGGTGGCGGCGATCGAGCTAGCTAATTTGGTAGAAAATTGGCTGGGCACGTTCATCTAACAAGCTAAAACATTAGCTTGGCTCAGCTCGTTATGCAGAGCTAAATCGTTTGAGGCTTACCCTGTAGCCCCCTGTACAATATTTGCACAATTGCCGTTGCAAGGCGCATGGGTAGTGATGGCACACGAACCATACTCCCTCCGTCCCGGAAAAAATGCATTCTAATTTTGTCCTAACTCCGTCCTGAAAAAAATGCAGTTCTAATTTTATCCTAAGCCAAACAATTTTAAATTTAACTAAGTTTATGCAGATATGTATAAAGATTTATGATACGACATATTTGTTATAAAAGTTGATACCATTCATTATAATTGGTCAAAGTTGGGATAATTTGACTTAGGACAATACAAGGACGGAGAACACCGTCTTTTCTCTTACATGTCATGGAAATAAAAATCGCTACTATAGGAGCGTGTGTTGTCACCTCGGTTCTGCGAAAGGAGCGAGAGAGCCATTACCAGCATAGAAGGAGGTCCGGACCGCTCGTTCGACCAAAGAAATCGTGAATCGGCGGTTTGACCGGCTCGGTTTGTTTAAAAGATTAGTTATAGGATAGAAAAATCGGATCTAAAAGGCATATTCGGCGGTATACTAGGCTGAAAGTTGGCCCCATGCAGCATCCAGCGGCCCAGAGCGCAAAATCAGATAGAAATTAGAGTAAAAAGAGGAGAACAGCGACTGTTACTTCTGCTAACCATCCGGTGACCGATCTACGTGTGAATGATGGGTGTATACATAGATTATGAGTATTATTGAACCGTGGTTCGACTGATTGTGCCAATGAACTACCGAACCGGTAGCCTCGCAGGTTCAATGACCGGTCTAGTTTTTCCTTCTACGACTACCAATGAGTTTCATGATTTTGGGCCACTACCAGTTATCGGTGATTTTCATGTTTTTCGTTTGAAGAGAGAAGTGGGAAGGTTAGCTGCCGGTCTATGTATTAATAAAGAACGAGAGTTTCATATTTTTCTGGCAGGTGAAAAAAAATAATGTGTATCTCGATAAAAAGGCATTTAGTTTTTCTTGGCATTGCATGGGTTCGGGGATTTGGTTGGCAAGCGATGCAAAAAAAATTGTTTGATGAGATCGGGAAGAGGCAACCTCTTATCCAAGATTAGCACCTACAGCTCGGGGTTTGTACCAAAATAGCTGAGCATATATTATGTACTATTTTAGCCTACTAATCAGTTCTTGTCACTGATTGTTGCTCGGAGATTGTTCCTTGCTGATTCACCATTACCCTTGGGAATGACTTGCACTATACTCCAACACCGTCGGCTAGTAGTAAAAAAAAAAAAAAAAGGCAAAGAAAGCATGCAATCCCATCGCCCATCTCAACAAAAATGCTCGGCAGTAGCTTTGCTTTTGTTTTGGTTGCTGGTTCGGCTCGTTTCCTTGTAGACTTCGTGGCTTCTTTTCTTGCACAACTCCTGGACTGCATGCACCTGGAGTCTCGTTAGAACTGAATGAAGAAGAAGAACAGTTTGCGTTCTATGGTGTTTCGATGGAAATTGAACGGCTGTGATCAGAAATGCAAAACCCATGCATAACCTTGTTTTGTTTTCTTGATAAACTTAGGGTCTGTTTGGTTCCTCTTGCTAAACTTTAGTTGCTAAAAGTTGCTAAATTTTAGCAAAAGCTGTTTGGATGCTCTTGCTAAAAGGAATTTAATGAGCTGTAAAAAGACCTATCTACCCTTATTAAAGGTGCGCAGGAGGGGGGAGACAAGCAATAAATGAGGGGTATAAGTTGTCCAGCCCACCTTTTAGCAAGTTTTAGCAACCAAAAACTTGCTAAAGTGCTAAACTTTAGCAACTTAACTTTAGCAAGTTTTAGGGCCTGTTTGGGAAGGGGGTGTTAAAGTTTAACACCCCCTTTTTAACAGATTTTAACACTTTTGGTTGCCAAACACAAGTGTTAAAGATGAAGTGTTAAAATTTAACACCCCTCTTTTCATAAACACACGGAGGGGGTGTTAAAATGTGCTAAAGGTGTTAAAAGTGGTCCCCCTCCCCACTTATTCCCTGGTTGCCCCCCTCTCTCTCCTCTTCTCTCTCCTCCACTGCCCCCATCTTCCTTCCCCGATCCGCACGTCGCGCACCGCCGCCAGTCCGCCCGTCGCGCCGCCGCTGGTCCGCCCATCGCGCGCCACCGCCGGTCCGCGCCGCTCCTGCGTCGGGATGCCACGCTGGGCAGCACGCGGCGGGCTCGCGCGGGCGGCAGGCGGCGGCCAGCGCGGGCGGCCTCGCGTGGGCGGCGGCTGGCGCGGCCGGCGGGTGCGGGCGCGGGCGAGGCCGATCCGGTGGTGTGGGGACCGGCGGGCGGCGCAGGTGGTGGCGGTGGGGGCTCGGGCGGGCGCGGTGGTGGCGTTGGGGGCTCGGGCGGGCGCGGCCGCTAGCGCCGCGGTAGGGGACGCCGGCGGCGGGGCGGGGCCGGAGGCGGCATGCGCAGGGGAGGGGCCGACGGGGCGGCCGGCAGCGCCGACGCCGACGTTGGCGCCGGGCACGGCGTGGACCGAGCAGGGGTGGGGCCGGAGGCGGCAGGCGCAGGAAAGGAGGAAGAAGGAAGGAGGAGGAAGGAGAAGAAGGAAGAAGGGGTATTTGGCTGCCATTGAGAGGAGTAATGAGGGGTAAAGTTGTCAATTACAACCTAAGGTGTTAAATTTTAACAGATCATCCAAACACCTCAAGATACTAAAGTTTAACACCTTTATTTGAGGGTGTTAAAGTTTAACACCCTGTTAAATTTTAACACGCCCTTCCCAAACAGGGCCTTAGCAAGGGTATTTGGCAATTTAGCAGCTAAAGCTTGCTAGCTTTTTGTCGCGTGAGATCTCGACTGCGGACTGCCACATTGCACAGCACGAGCCCCAAAAAGCAAAAGAAAAGAGAGGGGGGAGGAAAAAAAAAGCTAATCATCCGCCTCGTGCGTGACCCCTCACGTGATCGATCGCCCGAGCTCCAACGACGACGGCAAGAACAGCCACACCCGGAGCTGGAGACGGCTGTTTTATAAGTCAGAAGGCGTCGATCCGCTTGTACCCGGCCAACCACGGCGAGACCGTGCCACCGGCGAACCGCTCCACGCCGCGCCAACACGGTAACACGGAATGGCCGCGCCGTCGGAGGCCTCGCCGCTCCGCGTCTCCGCGTTTCCGGCGGCGAGCAACAAGCAGCACGGCGCCGCGCCGGCGCCGAGGCTGGCGGGCCGCGCGCGCGACGCGCTCGTGTTCGCGGCAGGCGTGGCCGTGGCCGTGCTCGCGATCCTCGGCGCGCCCGGGATGAGCAGCAGCCTGCTGGTGGCCACCACCGTCCCCGGACCGGAGGACGGGCTGCGCACGTTCTACGACGACCCGGAGCTCTCGTACGACGCCGTGGAGGGCCGCCGCCTCACCGGGTGGGACGCCAAGCGCGCCGAGTGGCTGCGGTCGCGCGGGCTCGGCCGCCGGCGGAGCGCGCCGGAGCGCGTGGTGATGGTGTCCGGGTCGCAGCCGGAGCCGTGCCCCGGCGACGCCGGCGACCACCTCTTGCTCCGGTTCCTCAAGAACAAGCTCGACTACTGCCGCCTCCACGGGATCGAGCTGCTCTACAACAGGGACGTTCTGCAGCCGGCCATGAAAGGCTACTGGGCCAAGATCCCCATCGTGCGCGCCGCCATGCTCGCCCACCCGGAGGCGGAGTGGATTTGGTGGGTGGACTCCGACGCCGTCTTCACCGACATGGACTTCTCCCTCCCGCTCGCCACGAGGTACGCCGGCCGCAACTTCGTCGCCTACGGCTGGCCGGACAAGATCGAGATAAAGTCGTGGCTGGCCATAAACGCCGGCGTGTTCCTCATCCGCAACTGCCAGTGGTCGCTCGACTTCATGGACGAGTGGGCGCGCATGGGCCCCGCCTACCCGGAGCACGCCCGGTGGGGCAAGGTCGTCCGGGACGCGCTCGCCGACAAGGGCGACGACGCGTGGTGTGACGACCAGTCGGCGCTCGTCTACCTGCTGCTCCACAACTGGGAGAGGCTGGGGAAGAAGGCGTTCATCGAGACCGAGTACTTCTTCCAGGGCTACTGGTTGGAGATCGTGGACCGGCTCGACGGCGTCGCGGCGAGGTACGAGGCTGTGGAGCGGCGCGCACCAGCGCTCCGGCGGCGCCACGCGGAGCGGGAGCACCTGAGGTACGCGGCGGCGCGGAACGCGGCGGTGAGCGGCGCCGTCCCGGGCCCAGCGGGCGGCGGGGAGAAGGGGTGGCGGCGGCCGCTCATCACGCACTTCGTGGGCTGCCAGCCCTGCAGCGGCGGGAGGAACCCGATGTACTCGAGGGAGAGCTGCGAAGACGGGATGCGCCGCACGCTGGGTTTCGCCGACAACCAGGTGCTCCGCGCGTACGGGTTCCGGCACGCCGCGCCGCTCAACGACAGCGTGCGGCCGCTGCCGTTCGACTACCCCGCCGCGCCCGCGCGCAGATGACCGTCTCTGTAATGAGTTGGGCCCATTTGGGCCTTAATTGCACCGTGATTATAGCTCTTTATCACCACCCCATAAAACCTTTTCTAGTTTGGTCATCAAACTACTTCCTGATTCCTCCATTTTAAAATGGAAGTCCTAATTTTATGCTAAATTAATCTTCTTTTAACTTTAACTAGTTTACAGAAAAATTATTAATATTGACAGTACAATATAAAATGCACTAACAAGTAACAATAATATTGCTTGCTGAATTTAACATATCGATGTTTCATGTAAACCTGATGAAATTTAGAGAAGTTTAACTTATGATAAAATTAAAATGATTATATTTCCGAACCTCTTGGAATTACTTTTTTTTTTTGAAACGGAACCTCTTGAAATTATACTATTCTTACTTCCTCCCATTTTTTAAAAAATAGAGGAACCGCATCTCTACAAACTTTGGTGCTCTAATTTGATCTCAGTTTGTCAATGTTGACTATCCCTTGTGGAGGTTTAGTCAGCTCTACTGTATGTTGAACAATTAGGTCACATAATCAAAATCAATCTAAGCTGGTTTACCATGAGTAATACTTCATATATGTCTTGAGATTGGAATCCTTTTCTTAAGAAAATGAAAGTTGCTTCGTCGAAATCAATATAAGCTGGTTTACCATGGTAATACTTCGTATATGTCTGTTTTAGCTTGGGATATTGGAATGTAGCCTTTACAATCACAAGCTGAAAAGAAACAAGCGGCTTTCACCTCAGACTTTAAGATCCACTAAGGTTGTAACAATCTGCAAACTGAATTGCTACAATGAAACAATATGCTCTCCCCAGCTTGTAGATTGTTAGAAATATGCTTTCCATGAGCTGAAACAAACAGCCTTAATAGCTAACTTCTCGAAAAAAAGAATATATAGCTTTCAGCCTACGTTTGGCAGATTATCAAACCTCAGATTATGTGTTATTTTACTTTGATCAGAAATTTACATCGCACGACAGACAAAAAAAAAATAAAAAAAATCTTCGTATTCAATCAACATATGACGAATTATTTTGGTTCGAGGAAAATATAACAAATGGGGACATATTCAGATGCAAAATGTAGAAAACCGCTAGCACGGTTAGCACATGGTGGCTAGATCGATAAATTCACTGAAATCATGTTTTTATATGATGTTATTAGAAAAAAAAGCTTCATTGAGCAATTATATGTATATAAGAAGAAAATGCTTCGTTGAGGTTCTTTAATTACAATACCGACTATAATTAGCCTTCTGCATACTAGCTACTACTATCTCATCTCTGATTGGCCCAATCCACCAGCTATAGTGGAGTAAATCTGTTATTAATCCAGTTAATTGGCAAAGCGATGCAAGCAAGCAGCAAGCGCAAAACCCGCATCCACATTGGGGTCTATTTCTAATTTTCCACATGGTCAGGTAAAAAAGAAACATTTCAGAGTCAAGATTCTCTTGCTAACCTAACCTGCAAATCTGCAACAAAACGTGCATTTTGCGTGCATTGCACCCGACACGCACCCCAAACATAGCGCAAAAGTCTATGGTGACTTTAGTAGAAAATTGGCTCAGCACGTCTGTCTAACACAAGCTAAAACATTAGCTCCGTTCAGCTCATTATTTTGAGCTTACTTAAACTCTATATTTTGAGACCTACCCTGTACAATATTATTGCACGCTTAACGTTGCAAGGGTAGTGATGACTGGTAACAGACATAACATGAGTGGTTGGTGGCGTCAAGCCACACCGTCTTTCTCGCACACGTCACTGGAAGTAAAAATCGCTACGTACTAGGACTCTAGGAGTGTGTGCCTTGTCACCTCGTTCTCCTCGTTCTGTGAAAGAAGAGAGAGTCAGGCCTGGTTTGGTTCATTTGCTTATTTTTAAGCACCCGTCACATCGAATGTTTAGATACTAATTAGGAGTATTAAACGTAGATTATTTACAAAATCCATTACATAAGTGGAGGCTAAACGGCGAGACGAATCTATTAAGCCTAATTAGTCCATGATTTGACAATGTGTTGCTATAGTAAACATTTGCTAATGATGGATTAATTAGGCTTAATAGGTTCGTCTCGCTGTTTAGCCTTCACTTATGTAATGGGTTTTGTAAATAGCCTACGTTTAATACTCCTAATTAGTATCTAAACATTGATGTGACACTTGCTTAAAAATAAGCAAAGGAAACCAAACGCCCCCTCACTACCAGTTTACTAGGGTTCAAAAATTTCGGCGAGTTTCATGTTTTTCCGCCGGTGAAAGAAATACTATTATTTCTTCAATTTGGATTTTACTGAAATTACGAGAGGATTTTATTGAGATTAAGCAGGTTTGGTAATTAAGGTCAAGTGAATGTTTAGCAACTTGTACTGCAATGGAGGAAGCTCAAGAGGTCTTATATGAATTCAATAATATAGAATTTCGGCTAGCAAATTTTTGTTTGGCGAGATCAAGAGGCAGGTTCTTAGATTCATGGTTCATCTTCATCTTTTAGGCCAAGTTCGGCTTAGTTTCTTATAAATTTCATGGCTTTTTCCTTGCACAACTCCTAGACTACGTGACTGTTTGGATACACCCTCCTAAAGATTAGGACTCCACTTTTAGGACACTTTTAGGACTTGTGTATCCAAACATGGATCCTAAAAGTGCACTCATAAACTTTAGGAGGGCTATTTTCATTAGGAGGGCCAAGGCATCCTAATGGGTTCTTTTTCTCCTAAAAGTGGTCCCCAAACCTCTCTTTACCCCTGTTGCCCTCCCGAAGCATTTAATGATATGAACAGTGCAGGAGCATTTAGAGGAGTAATTGGGGGTAAAAAAGTCATTTTTCCTCTAACATCCTAAAGATTAGGATTCCATCCAAACAACCATCTCCTAAATTTTAGGACTACCAATTTCTGGATGTTTAGGACAATCCTAAACTTTAGAAATTTGTATCCAAACAGGCCCTACAAGCGCCTAAAACTCGGTGGGGACATCACCAGGGGACAAAGGGGTGGTCGGAAGAAGATGAACAGTTTGCATGCTATGATGTTTGGGTGGAAATTGAATGGCTGTGATTCATTGCAAAGAAGCAAAAATTCATGCATCTGAATTTAACCATTTTTTTTCCTTAAAACTTTATCTATTATCTTAATACAATAGTGTTAAAAGAAGCCACCACGATTGCCGAAAGGGTCTAGAACTTCCCACGTTAATCGGAAAAAAGAAAAAAGAATTTGCACCGTCAGATTTTATGAAGATCTAACGGTCTAGACTAACCCAATGAATCCATATCAAATATGGCTAATAAATATATATAAATTCAAAATTAGAAAGAACAAGTCCATATCTAATACAATGATAGCAATTATGTAAATATCATTTCCTATTCAGATTACTTTCACGTTGATGAGAAGGGAAATATACTTTTTTTTAACGAACCTGGCAGGAGAGTTACCGATTATATTAAAATGAAATGAGGCAAAATTGAGCCAGAAAAATAAAACAACACTATGAACTCAGTCGCAATCAGCATCGCACCAGTAGAGCGGAGAGATGTTTCGCTCCCGCCATAATCCACACGGTGGCCTCATCTTTGATCCTCTCGAAAATCATGTTGACAGAAGACTCCTTGCTGCTAAATATTCTCATATTCCTTTCCCTCCAAATTGTCCATGCAACTAGCATAATAAAAGTTCGCATGCCTCTCTTAGAGCAGGAATTTGCTTCTGCTCTCATCGACCACCAATGGTGTAGCGTATCGGCCTGTTGCCAAGCCCTCGGGTGGATTGCTGGCGCCGACAACCAGTCCGCCACCATGGCCCAGATTCTTGTTGTAACCCGGCATTCGGCGAAGAGGTGTAGCGCTGGAAGGGAAATATACTTGCAACTATGTAAATATTATTTTCTAATTTGATTACTTTCATGTTGAGAAGAGCCATCCGCTCGCACCCACCGACCAGTTCAGGTCCATCGTTGCACATCGTACGTTGCATGTAAGGGAATATTAGCAGCCGTAATAATTTCTATTTGTATTTACTACATATATACGAGCGATGACAGGTTCTTCCATCAAATCATAATCTAGCCATGACTGATACATGTATACACAACATGAATTGCTTGGGCAACGGAGCAAGTCGTCGATCTACTAAGCGAGCTGGACACCGTCACACAGTTTACTGTGGAAACAATAGCATGCATCTCGATTGATGTATGGCCAGTCGACGGGAATATAGAGCCATGAGTCTGTCCATATCAATTGCAAACAACATGGATCTAGGATATGGTGGTAATGGTGACCCAGCAGAGTAGCCGCCACTACTGGAGAACTCTCCATCGGTTCGGAACATTAGTATCGGTTAACAATAGCCTCGGTACTAATTATTAGTATCGGGTCTTTAAATTTGATTGTTCCTGGAGATCCTTTAGTACCGGTTTGTAACATCAACTGGTATTAATGCCTATACATTGGTATAGTTAAGCATATTTTACCATGCATGTTACCCACCAGTACCGATAAAGAGGTCTTCATGGTGAATTCAAAAGAAAGCATCCCTTCCCTATCTTAGATTTATTATGTAGGTGAGATGGTAAGGAAGCTACATGCTAGACAGTCTTGGGTTCAAAACCTATGCATCAAATGTGTGCATATTCCGCGTGAAAAATTGCATGTATCCGGATCTTTATATTGGTGTTACCAACCGGTATTAAAGACAAATTTAAGTAGTGGGTTTCACCGGATAGCGGATGCCCAACATGTGGACTCAAAGTAGCAAGCCAAAGATCCTCACCCAAGGATGCAGCATCATGCAGCATCAAATAGCTTGAGGTAAAAAAACATGTAAAACAAAACACGATTTTTATAACTTACTACCGTCTAATTTTTGGAGAACAATACAAAGATCCATGCTTCTACTTCTGATCAAGCTACTAGCAGATAAACAAAGATTAAATGTTACAAATTAGTCCCATAGATTAATAGCTAAGTGATGGCTCAACCATATCATTAGAAGCCTAAGAAATCAATAAATATATTCTTTGTAAGATATATCAATCCTAAAAAATCAGTAAATATGTTGTTGGTAAGATCTATCGAACATTGTCAGAATGAAGCTAAAATACAATACTCACTACCTTAATCAAGCAGCACACCCACACACAACGGAGATCCATGTATATCATTAATTGTTCCCAATATCCTTGTGCGAGGAGGTCGTCTATGGTATGACCATTAAGGGAAAGTTTGGTGCTGTAGCGCTTCAACAAAGAACAAGAATAAAATGTGATGCTCTAGAGATAATGATCCAATTTTTAAGGTTATATGGCTATAAGGAAGTGTCTGCAGGCCTAGATGGTTTATTGACACCTATAGAGATGTTGCCACTATAAAGAGCAAGGTCAAAACTACAATGAGAAGATTTGAGGAAAAACAACATCGGTACGGTGTGTTATCATAAGGCTACCCTACTATTCCAAAATGATAGGTGTTGAGGTATGCATATCTTTTAGAGCAATGATCAAGGAAAAAGTTGATCAAAAGAAAGGAGAACGACTAGGATCAAAAGAAAGGAGAGAAATATGACACAATGGCATGGCCATGGTAGAGCTATGATGATATTCTAATCTAGCAGTGACAAAAGAGCATCAGATGTCAAAAGGAACTGATTACAAGAGGATGATGAACATGGATAAAAGCAGTAGGTTGGCCATGAAGAAGTGTAGCTTGAATACAATAACATTTGAAGAAGACCTCCATTTCGATAGAAGATGAGACCAGTAGAGCTAAGAAGCAGTTTTTATTTAGAATGCGATGAGGGAGCTCTCAACTTGGAGAGCGCAATGACAATGAGCATATGGGCAATATGGCACGGCAATGGCAAGCTCTCTATTGTGCATCCATGTCGAAGCTACAACGCGATCCTAACATGGTAGGGAGATCGAGCATCACCCTAAGGGCTGAAAAACGTTTGGAAAAGAAAAGATGATGTAGTCAAGGCATAATAGCCATGTCATATAGAACAAAGAAACTCTATATCGATGTTTGGCATGCATGCCTATCCATATGTAGAAAGATGTAAATAGTGTTCAACAAGAGGGGATGACGTGCGTTCTCGATGATTGCGACATAGGGGGCTAAGCTCCTTGGGAGTAGAGCAATTTCAAATTGGCTAGAAAAGGGCTATATTTTGCAAGTGCAGTAAGAAATCTGATGAATTTGGACAATTCTTGGTGCAAAAAAGGTACAACAACTGTAAGACAAGGGGAGCATGCATGCATATGGAGATGTAGCAATTGGAGATCGGAGAACAAAGAAAAGAACAGAAAAGAGATATTGGAATACAATGAGAATTAAAGAGGATGCAACCAATTCTCATTAAGGTTTCCATTCAAATTCAAAATGAAACTCTGATTATTATGTGTGGTAGATGCTCATTTAGGTCTTCTTTTAAAAGTCTAGGGATAATTTATCACCACAGCAATATTCTCAAACAAAAATGAACATAGCCGGTGAACAATTTAAAAATTATATTCATGTTAAAAATGAAAACAATCTTTATATTATGTTCATTAAATACAAAAATATGTTTGTACATAAGGTATTCCCTATTCTCTTGAATTCATGTTCCCAAAATAACATGCATAGATTAACTTTGAAAAATTTCTAATATTGTCATAAAAATGCTAGCTACTTGCGCTGGCCACCTTGCTAATATGATGATCTAACAGTGTAGACTAATCCAAAGAGTCCATGTCAAATATAACTAATGAATATATTTATTTGAAATTTTAAAAAGTAAGTAAATTAGAGGGCTACGAATTGAAAGTGAATGAATAGATAAATAAAGAAAAAACATCACGTTCCTGTGACATCATAATTGGCATGTTTCACGTATAGATTTTTTCTAAAGAAAAGCAAGTAAATTAGTATGCTATGAATTGGAAAGAGAATGAAATATATAAATAAAGAAAATAACATAATGTGTGACGGTGTTGTCAAATGTCAACATATTAGAGCTCGAGTGGATCAGATACTTCCTGATGTTGCCGCCGTTGGAAGAGGAACTCACGGTTGCAATTAAGCAATATAATTGTTGTTCCCAAAGGAGGCAGGGAGACAGATTCGGGCAGTAGGGTATCATTGCCATGGGAATGGATGGTGTACTATCAACACAGGATCAAACAAGGTTCTTGCAAGTAGGACAACCAATTTTGTTGGTTCCTATACGGAGACGGATGTGTAAGAGATGGCCAATGGCTCCAGCGCAGTAGGGAGATAGGCACAGTTCGGCAATGGCACCTCTATCTCGAGTTCTCAATAACCATTGAGGACAATGAAGGGTGTCAAATGACAAGTAAAAATATAATGAAAACTATATTCAAAGTATTCTCTTTTATATTACTTTCATGTCACAAAATATAATGATAAAAATGATGATACTTTTATCAAGACCATTTAGGAAAAAAATGATAACGAAAAAAAGAACCATTTTTTATTTTTTTCAAGTGAAATTTAGTCTAATATTAGCATGGAAAAATCTAGCTACCTGCACTATTTGCACGGATTATTTTTTTTTATATGTGATATCTGAACTACGGACTGCCATACCCATGTTCACAGCACGGGCCACAAAAGGAAGAAACGAAAAAACTATGACCCGGGACAATTTTCCACGTCGGGGCGCTGGCCGCTCACCCGAACTCCAACGGCAGCAAAGCTAGGCCGGCCAGATTAAAGGCGAGAGCGCGCGCGGCCTGCATGCACTGCACCCTGCAGCAGTGAACGCTAACGCCGGATGGCCGGGTCGGAGGTCGCGCCGCTCCGCGTCTCCGCCTTTCCGGCGCCGGGCAAGCAGCACGGTGGCGCGCCGCCGAGGCTGGCGGGCCGCGCGCGCGACGTGCTCGTGTTCGCGGCCGGCGTGGCCGCGGCCGTGCTCGCGCTCCTGGGCTCGGCGTCGGTCCTCGGCGCGCCCGGGAGCAGGCTGGTGGCCTTCCCCGTCCCCGGGCCGGAGGACGGGCCGCGCACGTTCTACGAAGACCCGGAGCTCTCGTACGACGCCGTCGACGGCCGCCGCCTCACCGGGTGGGACGCCAAGCGCGCCGAGTGGCTGCGGTCGCGCGGGCTCGGCCGGCGGCCTGCACCGGAGCGCGTGGTGATGGTGTCCGGGTCGCAGCCGGAGCCGTGCCCCGGCGACGCCGGCGACCACCTCATGCTGCGGTTCCTCAAGAACAAGCTCGACTACTGCCGCCTCCACGGGATCAAGCTCCTGTACAATAGAGATTTCCTGCAGCCAGCCATGACGAGCTACTGGGCAAAGATCCCCATCGTGCGCGCCGCCATGCTCGCCCACCCGGAGGCGGAGTGGGTGTGGTGGGTGGACTCCGACGCCGTCTTCACCGACATGGACTTCTCCCTCCCGCTCGCCACCAAGTACGCCGGCCGCAACTTCGTCGCCTACGGCTGGCCCGACAAGATCGAGAGGAAGTCATGGCTGGGCATCAACAATGGCGTCTTCCTCCTCCGCAACTGCCAGTGGTCGCTCGATTTGTTGGACGAGTGGGCGCGCATGGGACCCGCCTTCCCGGAGCACGGCCAGTGGGCCAAGGTCGTCCTGAGCTCGCTCGCTGACAAGGGCAACAGCACATGGTTCGACGACCAGTCGGCGCTCGTGTACCTGCTGCTCTACAACTGGGAGAGGCTGGGGAAGAAGGCCTTCATCGAGACCGACTACTTTCTCATGGCCTACTGGCTGGACGTCGTGGACCGGCTCGACGGGGTCACGGCGCGGTACGAGGCCGTCGAGCGTCGGATGCCTTGGCTCCGGCGGAGGCACGCGGAGCGGGAGCACATGCGGTACGCGGCGGCGCGGAACGCGGCGGTGAGCGGCGCCGTGCCGGGCCCGGCGGGCGGCGGGTACAAGGGGTGGCGGCGGCCGCTCATCACGCACTTCGTGGGCTGCCAGCCCTGCAACGGCGAGCGGAACCCGATGTACTCGAGAGAGAGCTGCGACGACGGGATGCGACGCGCGCTGGGGTTCGCCGACGACCAGGTGCTCCGCGCGTACGGGTTCCGGCACGCCGCGCCGCTCAACGACAGCGTGCGCCCGCTGCCGTTCGACTACCCCGCGCGTAACAATTGACGCGAAGGAATTGGGCCAATGTGGGCCTTAATTGTATCCTGTATCTAGCTATTATCTGGAGTCCGGAGATGATGGGTGGGGGATGCTAATACTTGCAAGACTCTAATGATAAAATTAATTCTAACAATCCTAGCATCCAGGAAAGTGGTAAGGGCATATGCTTGGCTCAGCTCCCAGCCAGAGCACGATGCCACAGGATGCGGTGAGAGGGCCTGTTTGGTTCCCGGCTGCAGCTAGCCACGCCGTGCATGTGGCGGCGTTGAAGATACAGCGCCGAAATCGACGCCACAATTATGACGGAGAAATGAACTGGCCAGCTGTTAAACATCGCTCTTGCCAGGATTAGGTCCTATTCTCGAGGCCTTACAGGTAATATGTTTTAAACTTATTATCTATCCCATGTTATTTATGACGTGTTTTCGTGAACTTCCGTCCTAAATTATAAGTTACTTTAATTTTTTAACTTATAGATTTTGATATATATCTAGATATATATTATATCTAAATATATAAAAAAATATGAATTTAAAAAATAAAACAACATATAATTTGAGATGGAGGGAGCAGGTAAAACCGAGGCCTGCACCTGCATCGTGAGAAGGCAGGAACCCCGCCATTTAAGCATCAAAACAGTGCTCACTCAGCTACCGATGCTATGCATAATATTCTATGGCCAAGCATTTGACGTATAAACGCCAAGAATTAGTGGCTTAAATTTTAACTGCCAGCATTAACAGAGGTAACATGCAGAAGCTGATGAAGTGGTTTCTGGACAGTACACATCAGCAGCTACCAAAGCAATGCAAACAAGCAAGCGCAAAATCCGCGTTGCGTACGTGCTGGTTTATTTTTCTACTACAAATAGTACATACGAAAGTATCTCGGGTATGGCAAGTCAAGCCTACTCGCTTCGTAAAAAAATTGGTCCGGCACGTTTATCTAACAAGTCAACCTCACTAGCAGTTTGGTTCAGCCCATCTAGGCTCAAGGACACGATCCAGCTTACCGTTGTGAAGGACAAATAGAAATGGCCGCGCGGTCCTGCTGCGCCTCCTCTTCGGCGCGCAAGAAGCAGAAGCCGAGTCCGAGGCGCGCGCGCGACGCGCTCGTGTTCGCCGCCGGCGTGGCGGCGGCCGTGCTCGCGCTCCTGGGCCCGGCGTCCGTCCTCGCGCCGGGGCGCGGCCATCTGATCGCGTCCCCGGTCATCCCCGGACCGGAGGACGGGCCGCGCACGTTCTACGATGACCCGGAGCTCTCGTACGACGCCGTGGACGGCCGCCGCATGACCGGGTGGGACGCCAAGCGCGCGGCGTGGCTGCGGTCGCGCGGGCTCGGCGGCCGCCGGCGGAGCGCGCCGGAGCGCGTGGTGATGGTGTCCGGGTCGCAGCCGGAGCCGTGCGCCGGCGACGCGGGGGACGACCTCATGCTGCGGTTCCTCAAGAACAAGCTCGACTACTGCCGCCTCCACGGGATCGAGCTCCTCTACAACCGGGACTTCCTGCAGCCGGCGATGACGTACGCGTGGGCCAAGCTCCCCATCGTGCGCGCCGCCATGCTCGCCCACCCGGAGGCGGAGTGGGTGTGGTGGGTGGACTCCGACGCCGCCTTCACCGACATGGACTTCTACCCCCCCGCTCGCCACCAGGTACGCCGGCCACAACCTCGTCGTCCACGGCGACCTCGAGAGGTTCTTCGGGAAGAGGTCGTGGCTGGGGCTCAACACCGGTGTGTTCCTCATCCGCAACTGCCAGTGGTCGCTCGACCTCATGGACGAGTGGGCGCGCATGGGCCCCGCCTACCCGGAGCACGAACGGTGGGGCAAGGTGATCATGGAGTCGCTCACTGAGAAAGGGTCCCCCTGGTCCTGCGACCAGTCGGCGCTCGTGTACCTGCTGCTCAACAACTGGGAGCGGCTTGGGAAGAAGGCCTACATCGAGACTGAGTACTACCTGCACGGCTACTGGGTGGACATCATGGACCGCCTCGACGGTGTCGCCGAGCGGTACGAGGCCGTCGAGCGGAGCACGCCGGGGCTCCGGCGGCGGCACGCGGAGCGGGAGCACGCGCGGTACGCGGCGGCGCGGAACGCGGCCGTGGGGGCCGCCGTTCCAGGCCCGGCGGGCGGTGGGAAGTGGGGGTGGCGGCGGCCCTTCGTCACGCACTTCGTCGGGTGCCAGCCCTGTGGCGGCTGGCGGAATCCGATGTACTCCAAGGAGAGCTGCGAGGGCGGGATGCGCCGCGCGCTGGGGTTCGCCGACGACCAGGTGCTCCGCGCGTACGGGTTCCGCCATGCTGCGCCGCTCAACGACACCGTGCAGCCGCTGCCGTTCGACTACCCGGCCGCGCACGCGCGCAGCAATTGACCGCGAGCCGCGAGATGGCCGGCAGCTCGCGAGTAAGGGAATTTGGCCTATTTGTATCGTGGACTTTAATTGTTGATTTGTAGAGTAAAATGTATGACGAACCATTAAACTCACACCAACTTATCACTCAAATCACTTAATTTGTAATTGATACATGCCGTATCAAAGAGGTCTTCTCCCTCGCATCGCTCTCGCTCGAGGGCGACTCAGGGGCTCCCACCGCTAGAGGCCTGCTCGAGCCACCTGTCGGCGGCCGGCGGCGGCGCCGATGTCGGGGGCCACACGCGCCTACCTCCTCCCCTTCCCTCCCCCTCTCCTCCCCTCACCCCACCACGTCGAGGTCACCTCACAAGGTCACCTGCTACCGCCTCCCTCCCCCGCCCCCGACCCACGCCGACGGCCCTCTCCACCTCGCCTCGTCCCCTCTCCTCTCTTCCCTTTCCTCCTCCTCTTGGTGCCCAGGAAACCCTAGATCTAGGTGGGTCCGGGGTCACCTCTGCCTCTAATGCCGGCAGGCTGCGGTGGGCACCGCCGGCGCTGCCGCCGCCTCCCCTGCCTCCGGTGTTGGCGGGCCGCGGCAGGTGCCGGGGCTCGGCTCGGCCGTGCCTGGCCCGACCATCCTGATGGCTTGGGCCCTCGCCACTAGGTGGGGCCGCCGCTCCCGCGCCCGGCGCGACCGTTGCCTCCATCTCCAGCGGGTGCGATGTGCGTAGGTGCCGGCCTTGGCCGTGCCTGGCTCGGTCGCTCCACCATCCTAGGCCACCACCTCGTCTACCGGTGCTCGTGAGGTGGGATGACTGTTGCTGCCGTGTCCGGCATCACCGCTGTAGGTCACCGCCACTCGCTCTCCCCCACCTCTTCGTTGGTGCGGTGGGCATGAGGTGGGCATTTGTGGGATTTCCAGCTGCAGCGGCGTGGGATCCAAGGTCGCTCTTTTTTCTCTTCCTTCTCCCCTTACCTTGGTCGTGCTCCGGTCGCTCCTGCTGATGGTTGTCGCTCGTGAGGTCATGCCTCCTCTAGTCGTCTTCTTTGCTAGCGGGGTTGGGAGGATGGGTTATCATCCTCCCCATGGTGCTTCGGGTCGCCGCCACCCCTCGGCGGCTGCCGCTACCACGAGTCGTCCCGTTCGTCACCGTCAAGTGTTGCTGGGAGGACAGAGGGCTTCGGCTACCCCCTTTCCCCCCGTTGTGGTCTTTTGGTCGTTGCGGTCGCTACTGGTCGTCTGTGGGTCATCGTGATGGCGGTCGCTGGCCTGCGGATGTTCCCCATCGTCGTCGCCGTGGATTGCTCGCTGCCATCCCATCGATTTGGCTCTCATCCAAGCCTTGGAGATCGGCTGCGGGGAGTTTGTTTTGGGGCCTTAGTGAAAGCTTTGTCTAGCATTTGCCGGTGTCGATAACAGTTGTGTTCCTTAACGAAACTCACCTCACTGGGGGCATTGTCGTGGCCGCCAAATCCATTTGATTTTGCCAGGTGAAGACTTGGCCTGCTCCTCCGTGGACAGACGGACGATGGCGGTGTTGGCGTCACTCCCCCCTTGGAGGCATCGTCTTGCATGACATTCTAGCTCTACCTCCACTAGGTCGGGTTGTTAGGCAATCGGTAATGTGTGTGTGTTCTTGGTGACCTTTTCAGTAGTTTTAGGTCGTGTTTAGTGTGGTGGTGGTGCTGGGGTTTCCTTTTTTTTTCTTTTGTTGCATTTCTGTTGCTGGTCGCTTATGGTGGTTCTTGTAAGTCTGCGCTTTGGGGTCTCTCCTGAAGTTTCTTCGTTGTAATTCTCTTCTACTTAATGAAAAATGTGCTATGCATGTCTTAAATACATGCCGTATCATCAAACTTGCATCCTCGGATGTCTTTTTTTTTTTCCAAATGGTACACACCACATCATAAAACTTGCATCCTCGTTCATGAAGGTCTTTTTTTTCCACTTTTGATTGATCCGCCAAGTGGAGGTGAAGATATGGAATTGGATGACACTTGTGAGGGCTGTGGGTATGTTATGAAGATTTACGATTCTTTGAGTTCACATCTCACAAAAACATATGAAAATCATGAATTCATAGCCTTACTAAAATTGAGTTGACAACTGATTGTAATTGAGTTCACGCACAATATATAAAGTTACTTGTAGGTTCACAAAACTTTCAACATAATTAAAATTGCAACAACACCAATCGACCTGGAGTTCTGATAGCATAGTTTTGGTCCAAGCCCACAAAAGAATCTGTTGTGATGGACCTCAATGCTGAATATATCACCATCAGCACCTGCAAGATGAAACCCAAAAAATCAATTACCAAATTCCATATCTTCACCTCCAGTTGGTAGATCAAACAAACATGGCAAAAAAAGGACCTTCGGTGGACGAGGATGCAAGTTTTGTGATGCGGTGTGTATTATTTGGAAAAAAGGACCTCTGGTGAACGAGGATGCAAGTTTGATGATGCGATGTGTACCAATTGCTAGTTAAGTGATCTGAGTGATAAGTTGGTGCAAGTTTAATGGTTCGTCATGCATTTTACTCTTAATTGTATAATGTTTGTCGCAGATGGTTCGATCCCCCCCTCTCAGTTTCTCTTATCGAAGCACTGACACACAATCACAAACTTACGTGCAGATGCCAGATATGGGACACAAATATTTTAATCACAAGCTTAATCATAATAACCATGGCATCCAGGAAAGTTACATAACTCACATAGTAATTATACAATTGCTTACTATTGTACATACATATATGGGCCCATCAGAAGGGTTGGACAGTCCTAGATACAGGGTTGTACACCAAGACATGTCAGACATGGAGACTACGGTACATGACGGCGTGGTCTACATGGAGGATAAGAACTAGTCGAGGATTAGGAAACTACTCGTAGCAATTAGAGTAGGACTCACTAGTCGAATCCAACTAGTATTCTTGTAAACAACCAACCTGTAACCCTGCCCCCGGCAATATAAGGTGAGGCAGGGACCCCCTCTAAACAAGTCCAATCCAATACAATAGAACCAACACACATGACGTAGGGTATTACGCAATCTAAGCAGCACGAACCTATCTAAATGGTGTGTTCGAGTTCACCTTCGAGTTCCTTATCTCGGTGAGCCCCACGCATAAAATACTATCTCAGGTACCCCCTCGTAGGTTGCCGGGTCTAAACACCGATAGCTGGCGCGCCAGGTAGGTGCTCTCGCTAAGAATCCACTAGCGAACCGATGGCCCAAGTCATCATCAAGCCCTCCGTCACGTTCGAAGCGGGCGCGACATTCATCTTCGGCTCCTAGGTTTATGTCGCAGATGGCGCTGGCAACTTCCACCGCCACATTGCGCTAGCCCCGGAGAAGAAGCAGCACTCCATTAACCTTCAGTGTCAAGCTCTGGAGGATCTTGTCGAGAAATTCGGTGAATTTTCAATTTCTGACCTAGTCAGAGGCTGAGGGGACGAGTCCGAGTACAACTCGACTTCTCCCGCTAGTCGGACTGGTTCTCACGAGTCCGCGTTTAATCCATCGTGCAAATCGGTCTACAATACAAGTCGATTCCCGTTCGGACTCCGAAACTCAAGTGTTGTCTACCAAGTTACCCTGTCCAAATCACAATTCAAGTCAGATTTGATCGAGGACCTCGACTACTACTCGGATCCGGACGAGGAGACTCCTTTATCAGGTCCACAATAAGGCCTGGTGATTACTTCAACTCCACAATGTAGATTCATCTACTAGCCCAACATGAAGCCACCTGCTCTTGCCAAGGATGACAAATCATGCCATGTCGCCTACCTTGACACCCTCCCTTACCAGGAAAGAACACCTCTATCACCCAACTACGGAGAAGACAGTTCCAATGAGGTCATGACATCAAGTTCGAGTAGTTTTTCTCCGGAGCGAGAACTCCTTGCCATCGTTGCTACTCAAGAAGGTGAAGGTGAAGATCCACCGGAAAGGAATCCGCGACACGAACATAACCCAGACGACGTATCATAGGATGAGCTCACCACCAACATAGCCGGAGAAGAAATCGAAGCTCAAAGAGATCGACGGTGAGCAAGAAATGCTGCAAGAGCAGAGCGTCACCGCTGCCTTGCAGCTGAACTACCCATCATGAACTTGGATCACGCATTTGAAGCAGTTCAAACGCATCAACATCATACACCTCTTGCCACTATCACATCCATTGACCTGATTACTCGGGTAATGCCACAAACCAAGTACACCAGGTATTAGGAAGTATATATGTATATTAGGATGTATTTATTCTTTCCATGTACGACACTTGATGTATTCCTTGTACTCCGAGCCATATTGGCCATATATATATAGAGGTCACCCCCTCATTTGGGTGTGTGGTGTTTCCCATATACTTCTCTACATGGTATCATGAGATTAGATTGTGGGCCTCCTCACCTCTCCCTATGCCTCCCCCCTGATCCGTGCAAACCTAGGCGGCGCCCCCCTGCTACGCCGCCGCCACCCACCCTCCGCTGCACCTCCTAGTCCGCCCCCCCATCGTGCGCCATATCCTCCGCCGTCTCCTCTGTGTCCGGCGACACCACCGGGCTCAGTTGGTGGAGTGCGCATACGAGCAACTCGACCAGCAAAACTCGATACATTTAGTTCCTCACACCTCATCCTAGCATTGCAGTAGCCACAGGAGACCAAGTCGAAATGAGGGTGCCAGACCAAGCCAAGTCGGAGCAGAGGGTAGTCGAGCGGAATCCTCGGGAGGTCATGGCCACCGTGGGCCTCATCTAGAGCCTGAACGCCCAGTACGTGACCTTCGTCACAAGATCAACAACAGTCGCGACGCCTGCACAATTATTAAAGGGCGCCATCGTGAGTGTGAGTAAGAAGTCGAGTACCAGGGAGAGGACTCAGACGGGTTTCCCGCCTTCTCAAAACGAGTACGGAAAATAGTTCTACCCGGCAAGTTTAAACCTCTGGGTATCACCAAGTACGACGGCAAGCAGGATCATGTCCAATGGTTGCGATGCTACTCACTGTCAGTACAAGCGGCAGGAGGAAACGATGACACCAAGGTCATCTACTTCCCCATCTGCATGGAGGAAGGACCACTCACATGGCTCGAGTCATTAGAAAAAGAACTCCATAGACACGTGGAAGCAACTCAAGGCAGCGTTCACAAACAACTTCACAAGGGCAATGTAGCGTCCTAGCAACAGGATTGACTTGTCTCAAGTCAAGCAGCAACAAGGCGAGACCCTATGTAGTTATCTACGCCATTTCCTTGATAAGAAGGCCACCATCGTGGACATCACGGAGCGTGACACCATAGATTGCTTCCAGAATGGTCTCTATGATCGCCAGATGTTCCAAGATTTTAGCAGAAAACGTCCCGAAGATATCAAATCTCTCAAGATCATGATACAATCCTGGGCCGATGAAGAAGACAAGGAGATCGAGAGGTTCAAGTCTAGTCGTAATAGAGGCCAGAACAACAACAACCAGAGTAATGGCCAGCACAACGACAAGAACCGTAACGATCACCCCAATAATGACAACCGAAATAACTACTCAGGTGGTCAGAATCGCAAGAGGAAGCCAGACAATACTATCACAACAATATCCCAGTCTTCCAAGAAAGGACTTCGTTCAGTGAACTCTTGAAGAAGCAGTGCCCGTGGTACCCACACCATAAACACTCTGCGATGGATTGCTATGGTCTGCGCAGAGTCATGAAAGATCTGCCGGAACCGTCTGGAGCAAAGGACAAGGGCAAGGCCAAAGAAGATGAAGACAATGGCGACAAAGGCAAATTCCAGTACTCGTCCAATACCACCAACGTCATCTTCGGCGGCACACTGGGTACTGCTACTAAGCGGTCCCAGAAACTAGCCATCCGAGAGATTATGTCCATTGAACCAGCAACACCTACGTTCCTTAAGTGGTCCGAGGTTGAGCGCATCAACACAACTTCTTGTTTAACTCATCTAAAATTAGTTAAAGTTATCTGTATTCTTGTCATGTAGTCTGAGCTTGAGCGCGATCGTTTAGTAATGGAACTTGAAGAGGAAAGGAAGTTACAGATGACCCTAGAGCACCATTTGACTGAGCAACAGAAGCAGCTAGAGGGTCTGGATAATACCAGCATATTAGCAGACTAGTTTACTGACTCGATCCAGGTATATTTGATGGAAAAAAAAACCTGGTAACAAATAATTTTAATTTTGTAGTATCTCATTTCACATGTTCATGCTATTATTGAAAGCTTAAAGCTCTCCGCACAGCATATTTATTGAATGTCCATCTCCATCGCCACATTCATCCTCTTGCTTTCCAGCTAACTTATAATAAGCAAGTTCCAGATATTAATGGGACTATTTGTTTTGCCTGTTGCAGCTGGATGCTCTGAAAACTCCAGATTCTAAGTATATGCCAAATGGCTTTGTTGCATGTCGCTGACGCCATTCAAATGATGTTGAGTTCAGCCCGATTCCTGAAAATGTGGATAATACTGCAGACGAAGATCTATGAATGCGCCTGAACAAAGGTTGTGTTACTGATCTTGACATGCTTGAGATGACTCCTGGTCTGAAACGCGAGATATCCTTGCGACGAGATGCAACATCAGTATGTTACTCCACCAGCCTTATCCTATGATTTTTCTCCGATATTGCTGCTTCCCAGTTTTTGTGGACTTTACCTCATAAAGTGATTCGGACATAAATTATTACAAAAATTTAGACTAGCAAGGGGAACTAAATAAATTTGTATTCAGTAGCACCCAAATTCGAGGCGAGTAGGGCAAGAACTTGGGACGTGAGGGTTTAACTTCCATATCTCCCATGAACCTACTGGTACAGTTACACATTAAAAAACAGACCATACAAGAGTACACAAACTTAAACTAGTTGAAAAAACTTTGTCCAATCGCTACTGCTTATCATTATTCATTAACTTCACTTGATGGAAGGTGCAAATTAGCACCATCAAGTGGTGCTATTCCAAAACGTAATAATGCAGAGCATACATGCTAATTTTGGACACATAATGTTTTTTTGTTCTTGCTAACAAACTGGAAAAATGATATTATCTGTGTAAACATGCTCAATACTTTTGATTGGTGAACCATTAGCTAGAGGTATATTTGCCAAGTGTGAAGCCAGGGACTATGCTTTCAGTTCTGTGATATTCCAGAGGTTTGAATTTTGGTTGATTAAACTTATCTCTGTGTCATGTGAGTACATGAATTGAATGGAAAGTGTTGAACTTCGTAATTTCTTGACCCCTATAGTCGTGCCAAAGGAGACTATCTACTCACATTTTTTTTGCATTACTGAATTTGCTGTTGAATTCAGCTACATTTATCTATTTGTCAACCTATGTCTCTCGTGTTCAATCTATGTCGCAAGCTTAATAGGTACATTGTTGCCATTGTGCACTTGCGCTCACGTCAAATTGAGTTTTCATCATCAATTTCATTTTCATATATGCACATAGGCTGGCTCACTATGCAACAGTCAACATAAGCAACAATGTTTTTCTGGGCGTATTTACTTATTCACCCTTCTATTTCGGTTCAAATATGCTGGAACTGAGAAATGACTTCCTATTTCTCTACCATTTCTTGTGCTCTGCTCTCAGGCTGCGCCGTTGGAGGAGCCTACTGACGCAAGGTGTCAGAAGATAGAAAAGGACTGTATCTCTGACCCGCAGCAGATGGAGGAATCAAATTGAGAATTTTCTCTATCTCAACATAATTGAGAATTTTTTTTTGGTTAGCTTGCACTTGATAGAATCATGAACCATTAGTGACCCAATCGAGAGAAGAAGCAATTTGATGGATTAATTGTAGACAAGTAAAATGATCATATTGCACTACTTGAATTAGATTGCATCTAATAAACACAATTTTCTAAATGAGACACAAAAATTTAGAAACCATTTTATCATGAGAACAGAAGCATGCATGCATGCATGCATACATACATACATACATACATACATATATCAAGTAAACATAACAAAATCATATAGCATTCTCAAATGATTATGTTCAAATAAAAATCGTATATAAACCACTCGCTAGCACGCCGAACATGCATACATACACTACCGGACACAGTCAAATTGCCGAGTGCCAGGGGCACTCGGCGAAGGGCAGAATACCCTCGGCGAACCGTTTGCCGAGTGTAACACTCGGCAAACGGCACACGGCAAATCTACAGTCGGCAAACACTAGTTCGCCGAGTGTCTTGTGTCGGGCACTCGGCAAAGACTTTGCCGAGTGCCCAGAAAACACTCGGCGAACAATTATTGAAAAAATAAAAAAAATGCACCGCCACTGCTCCGCCGCCGCCGCCGCCGCCACCATCCTCTCCTCTTCTCTTCATGCCCCGGATCCGGCGGATCCGGTGGAGGGGACAGGCGGGCGGCGGATCCGGGGGCCGGGGCGGCGGCGGCGGAGGATCCGGGGGCCCGGGCGGTGGGCTTATCCGGGGGCCTGGGCGGCGGATCCGGTGGCCTTGGTGGCGGGCAGATCCGGGGGCCTGGGCGGCGGGCGTATCCGGAGGCCGGGGCAGCAGATTCTGGTGCTGGGGCTGCCGGCGTCGGAGGATCAAAGGGCTGCTGTCGGATCCTGGGGCCGGTGCCACAGGTGGATCCGGAGGTATTCTCCCAAGATCCGGATGGCTGTGGCAGATTGCATAAAAAGATCCGGCAAGTATCCGTGGATCCGTGCAGTTGCCGGACAGATTTCTGCATCGTG
>NC_028457.1:28087583-28093921 GCF_000263155.2 Setaria italica
CTTCATGACTTGCGCGTTCAGAGGCGTCGAATCCTTCTTAAAGTTACTATTCTTCTTCTGAGATGCTTCGATTTGTAATCATCGTACATGATGAAATGTGCAAAACCTTCTCAATTTTTTTCCACAGCCTCCACGTATTATATCATCACATCATGACAAATCTTAAGATTTTCAGACTTTGATTGTTTTTTTTACAATTTAAAAATACTACTGCGACACGCTCATGATCGTGTTTCCTGAACAAGATGTTCGAAATTTCTTTTCATTTCATGGGTCAGGTCTCAAATTGGTCCAAATAACATGAATATCATTTTTCAACTCATTTTATTCCATAATTTGAATCACTTGCAGTTCAAATTTGACTTATACAAAAAATTCCCTTGAAATGCAATTAATTAATTAAATATAGCAAATAAATTCAAAAATATACCAAATTTTAACATGGAGTACCACATGTTGTATATGGGGAGTAGAAAAAATTTCATGGTGAAAAGAGGAAAAAAATTATTTTTTTGCCGAGTGTCAAAAAAAAACACTAGGCAAACCCCCCTCTTTGCCGAGTGTTTTTTTTGACACTCGGCAAACCCCCTCTTTGCCGAGTGTTTTTTTTGACACTCGGCAAAGAGGGGGCTTTGCCGAGTGTTTTTTATTTGACACTCGGCAAAGCCACGATTTGCCGAGTGTTTTTGGCTTGGCACTCGGCGAAGAGCTTGTTTGCCGAGTGTCCGAAAAAAAACACTCGGCAAAAAGAAAACACTCGGCAAATTTAAAGTTTCCCGTAGTGATATCCACAACTTATACAAAGGTAGAATTTTATGCATACATATGCCGCAACTTATACAAGACATCAATATATACGCAAAAAATTCAACTAAAACAAGGTAGAATTTTATCATGAGCAATTGACAATACATGTAAATATATCGATGCAATAAATTACAAACAAGTGGTGCAGATACAAACTAAACAATGGCAACCAAGGGGACTGATGGCAAGCTGCCAAAGCTTGTAGACACACTCCCTCTCACGTACAAATACAGACATGCATGCATATGCACATTGCACAACCACGAATCAACGTACGTGGGCCAATCAGTTGCGTCTCTCTTAATGGCCGGCACCACGACCATTGCCGCCGGTACCCGCACCGCCAAGGGAGCCAGTGACGCCACCAGCCGTGGTGGCGACGCCACCGGTCCCACCAAAAACTTCGTTGAGACTGCTGGTGACGACACCGGCACCAGCAGCGATGGCGCTAGTGACGTTACTGACCCATTGCCACCATTGGTTACTTGTCGTTACTTGTGGGCCGACGACAACATCGGTCACCTGAGGGACGACGTCACTGGCCTCACCAGCAGCTCCAGAGGTGACGAGAACCCTACGGGCCGCCGCCGCAGGAGGCACGACGGAGCACAGCTGCACGGCGGTGGCGATCAGGACGAGGAGCAAGACGGTGTTCCTGGCCATGACTGCCATCAACGAACTTGTGGAGCTATATGTGGTGTGTCACAAGAAAGCTAATCAGAGATCAGCGTGCTTAATTTTGTGGTGCTGGAGTTGATGGTTCTTGACGTGGCGTCCATGGCTGCAATATATAGGGAAGCACTGGGGTTGGAGCTGACATTGAAAATGACCATCAGGTTCGCGTGGATGCATTGTTAAGTTACAACTCGTCGCTTGACAGGCTTGCAATCTGGATGCATATCGTGGATTACTAATTTGTTACAGGCCTAGTCAACTGGACAGCCTGCACGGTTGCGTTGCATTGGTTAATTAGCTAGGCTAGGCACGCACGTTCTCTGATCTTATGAACTTCGTGTGCAGGTGTCAGTCATGTTGAAGGTGCTAAAGTGTTTGTGCAGCATAATTAGACACTGATGCTCGCACTACGTTGATATCAAGATCGAAAATTTACATATACTGCACGGAGATAAGCCGAATCACACAGCTGGTATGGAGATAGCACAAGCTCAGATGTCCATTGTTCCATTGTCTTCCAACAACTAAATCTTTTCCCAAGTTCCATTGTCTGAAATTTGAAAATTCAACTAAGAAACATGCAACTCACGACTAACTAAATCTACAAGAAATTCATCCATTCACACCCACTGCAATTTGAACGAAGTTTCAACTAACTAAATTTTAACAATTTGAACGAAGCTCAGATATGCCTTGGTGGAGACGATGGTCACCTATGTATGTTGTTCACGCAGTGTACTGAATATTGGTACCCCCACCAGTAGGGGATCTCAATCCCCTCCTGTTTCCATCAAAATATTTGTACCCCCAGGTACCAATTTTAGGTACCTCTCATCAAACTAACCCATCAGCCCTTCTTAAAATTTAAATGACCAGAGTTTGAAGTGGGCTAACAACGATTTCCAAATGGTTTTAATTAACTTCATAGACCCATTATATTTACACTCAGTGAAAATTTGATCATGCGGGAAGAGCTACCATGCATATCTTAGTCCTCGTGAATGCAAATTTGGCTCTGCATGCAAGACAACCATACTTCTCCCATCCCAGAACAAACAACTTCTTTTAAGATACTGAAAAAAGAATGTTTACCAGGTTCTCACATGGTGGATGTATTGTTAAATTGCCAAGTCGTTGAATGAGCTAGTGTGCTACTAGAACCTAGTGTGTTACAGCGCTACTATGGGAGCTTCGGAGTTCCAGAGAATCATTCGGATATTACGGAGATTGTGGAGTTTAAAGAAGAGTAAAATACATTGTTATTGGCGCTCGTTAATGATACCTTTTTTACCCTTATTTATCTTTAATAATGACTTGAATTTAATACCTAATAAACATGCTATTTTCGTATATGCATTGTATTTTAGAGAATATTCTATTTTTGCAGGAAATTGGACCATAATGGAGTATAATTGGACAAGGCCCTGAACAAACGACAACCCAGAGAAAGACGAAGGCTAATGAGCCCAAAAATGGCCTAGGTCAATCGGCCTATGGAGCCCATGCTGATCGGTCTAGGGTCCCCATTTCGTGCTTATTCTTAATGAGCAATCCTCCAGGAATATTTAAGGACTAAGTCTCTGAAGATGTGGCAAGTTGATCTCGAGATCAAAGTGAATCAAGTGGAGATTTGGAAGGTTATCAAGAACCATTCTTATCCCGAGGTTATCATCGTGTCAGGTCCACATGCAAGCGAAAAGAAAACTCCAGAACATCATAGGAGATTTGGGGACACAGGGAGACATGAGAGGCTAGAAGAAAGGGCCAGGCTGATCGGCCTCGGCCATTCCCTCGCCCGCTCAACTTCCCATTTCAACCACGGGTCCTCCAGACTATAAATACCTCCATTCTCCATCATCACGTAGAATAATCTCGACATATTCGACGGTAAGCAGCATAGAAGCAGAAGGAGCCTGATGTTTCATGGATCTCGTCTTAGATTACTAGGGAATTTGTGTTTGGAACACTTAATAAAATGTTATTTAGGACAATAAGTGGATTATGAACTTGTAATAGAGATTAAGTCAGTTTTGGTCAACTAATTTGAAAAAGGTCAAATTTGGTCAAAAATCAAATAAAAGATTCAAATTTCAAAAAATTTTGCAAAAAACGGAACAAAGAGTTGGAAGTGCATGGAACATAATGGAGTCATGTTTGGACCAAGGATCATATCAGAAGGGTCTCAAATTTAAGGTCAAAGATGTTGAACAAGGTCCACTCTAACAAAGCTATGAAAATTTCCATGTCTGAAAATAGTATCAAGTGACCAACTTTGAAATGGGATTCAGAGAGATTTTTCATATAAACTTTGGAAGTTTCTGGACCATAAATAAAATTGGATACCTAGTGATTAGTTGCGGCTAGTTGTTGACCAGATGTTATATTAACAAGAGCTTGTTGATGCTTGGGAATGTCATCAATAAGTTAAGTGAGAACGGAAAGCAAAGGTGTGTCTGATGAGGATTGCGTGATTGTCTTCCTCACGCGTTTCCTGAATTTACCACCTTTTGTTAGACTGTACTACCTCCATCTTACAAAGACTGTTCGTTTAGAAAATTTTAGACAAGATAGTAGTAATGCTAAAAGTCTAAAGTACCCTTAATAACCATTCTTAATCGGATGGATTACCGAGTAGTATTAATTATGCATGCATGCTTGCAGTAATTGTCGGACCTATTAGCCTTCCTTATTTAGCGAGTCTGGCTCGGACATCGATGGTGGGAGTAAATGATCGATTCGTTAACTGGGCCAAAAGGTATTATGAGGGCCTTTGTTGGATTCTCCGAAAATTATATGGACATTTTTTGTGGGACAAGTTTTGAAGGCTAAACGAACAGTCTTTGTGGGATGAAGGGAGTATTGAATTAAAGTGCAAATCAATCGAAAAGACATGTACTTGATTGTATCTCATTTTCGATGATTCTATTGCTATCGTATAATGGTCGATCCTGAGTTTACCTTATGGCTCCAAGTGTTAGGATGAATTAGTTCATTAGTTGGTGTATAATCTAAGTCATAAATTCATTATCCAAGTACAAGTTCAAGTTGGCAATTTATTTTCCACCATCACTACTAGAGGAAACGCCTCTGCTACCGGTTGGTAACCCCTCTCTAGTACCGGTTTGTACAACCGGTGCTAGCAATTCGGTATTAGAGGGAGGTCATACCGGTTGGAATAACCGGTACTATAGGGCCCTTTAGTACGGTTGGGGAGACCAACCGATACTAAAGGACCTGCCAAGCGGTGCGCGGGGGCGGCCTAATTAGTGCCGGTTGGTCTCCCCAATGGTACTAATTTGTTTTTTCTTTTCTTTTCTTATTTTCTATTTCTATTTTCTTTATTCGTATTTCATATTTGTTTTCTTTACATATACTAGTTCTAATACGCTAATATATATAAAGTTCTATTTATCTTTAATATTACATTAATACTACATTTGAGATACTATTATATATAGAGAGAGAGACACCAATTGTGCATACACATATCGTATCTAATATTCTGAACCCGAGTCCGGATGGTGATGTAGATTTGATCCATCATTATGAAACTCCCCCGCTGGATTTATGACCTCATTCAGAAGAAAAATCCACATAATTGTTCTTGTATTGTCCTGATACGTCCATGTCGAGGACTCTGTCCTTCCTGTACATCATCTATGTCATTTGCAAAGGTTATTATATATATAGTAGGTCAATGGGTTTGCACAATTAAAATATATATATATATATATATATATATATATATATACATGAATTGATTTTCTAAGTATAACTAATTTATTGTTAAGAATTTTGTATACGTACGGTTAAGTCGTAGTCGGTCATGGCGCCGGACCTACAAAGTCGTGGATGAACTCACATACGAAGTATCCGCATAAATTAGTACCCGACTCCGGTCTCCAACACTACATATTATGAATTTTTCATCATTATTTTTTATAATTTTTATCCAAAGAATTAGTTTATTATTAAATATCATACCCTATCAAAATAATGATAAAAAATCATGATGAATTTTCTAACATGTGTTATGATGTCTACTACCATCTCTCAAAATTGTAACTTAAAAATCCACATGTGCATGGCGGAAAAAAAGAAAAATTGTGTTAGGGGATAAATTTGAACCCAATGACATAGAATAGGGGTAAATTGAACCAAGAAATAGTTTAAGGAACTTTGTCTTATACTTGAGCGGAGTAATTTGGAATTTTTCTTATTAAAATATCATTTTTATTCTTTTGTTACTTTTCTCTATCCAAATTACACTAGTAGAGAATTGGCTTTCGATGCGCCCCCTTTTGTCCCGGTTTGAAGTTGGCCCGGGACAAAAGGGGGTGCGCCACGGTAGGAAAAAATGGAGGGGAGAGTTAGTCCCGGTTGGTAATTGCAACCGGGACTAAAGGCCCCCCTTTAGTCCCGGTTGCAACGGCTAGTGGAGTGCTGTCGGTGGCGGCACCCTTTTATCCTGGTTGGAGGCACCAACCGGGATAAAAAGTTTAGTCCCGGTTGGTGCCTCCAACCAGGATAAAAGGGTGCCGCCACCGACAGCACTCCACTAGCCGTTGCAACCGGGACTAAAGGGGGGCCTTTAGTCCCGGTTGCAATTACCAACCGGGACTAACTCTCCCCTCCATTTTTTCCTACCGTGGCGCACCCCCTTTTGTCCCGGGCCAACTTCAAACCGGGACAAAAGGGGGCGCATCGAAAGCCAATTCTCTACTAGTGTAATTTGGATAGAGAAAAGTAACAAAAGAATAAAAATGATATTTTAATAAGAAAAATTCCAAATTACTCCGCTCAAGTATAAGACAAAGTTCCTTAAACTATTTCTTGGTTCAATTTACCCCTATTCT
>NC_028457.1:28094021-28145202 GCF_000263155.2 Setaria italica
GTTGAATGGTTAGTCCCGGTTGGAGCCTCCAACCGGGATAAAAGGGTGTCCCTCCCTTTTATCCCGGTTGGAGGCTCCAACCGGGACTAACCATTCAACCGGGACAAAAGGTGTTCCTTTTTGTCTCGGTTGGAGTTTTTAACTGGGATAAAAACTCATCCCCATTATATACGGCCAAGACAGAGGACTTTCTTCCTCCTCCAGCCCGAGCCAGTCCAGCACATTGACAGAGAGAGCTGAGCTTCACCTACTCTCCGGTGGTGCCGAAGCAAGCAAGGGAGGTGCTGCCCGAAGTTTTTTCCCTCATTTTCGTGGGAATTTCACTCGGCCAACACAAGTGTTGTGAAGGTTTGCTACTTCATCCTCGTGTTATGCTTTGATTTATGCTTTGGAGATGGAAATATTATTTGCTAGAATGTGATGATGAAGTAGAAAAATGGAGAGGTATTTTGAGCTAGAATGTGAGGGAGATTGATGTGTCATATATAGTATGCATTATTGCATTGGTTTAAAAATGATGGTACCTTGTCTAGACGGTTTATCTTATCAATTTCAATATGGTTTTTTAAATCCATACTTATTGAACTTGCATACCGTGTTCATCTCTCCGATGATGTTCTCCGCCGAGCAGCAACGTATGTCAAGAAAGAGGTTCGATTCTACGAGAAAGAGTGGATACGGACATCGTGACCGTGTCCCCTTTTCCGTAGCATCTAACCTCTTTCATGACGAAGTGCGGTGCCGCCCAGTTGAGGACATGCTCGCGAGATGATCACGGTCTTCAAATTCAACAACTTATGCAGTGTTAAGGTAATAATTTTTGTACATAGATGGCTTCTGCTACTGGAGGAAGTGGCGATGGTGGGGGCGATCGTGGTTCCTATTTCGGCAAGGTTCCAATCATAGTTGGCCCTCAGCATAAGCCGAAGAAAAAGAGCGCGCTGAAAAAAGCAATGCTTCGTTATTTGCAGCAACGTCATGAAGAATCTGTTGCCGCGGGTCAGGAACCTCCTTTTGGTGGTCGTTATGCTCCACCCTCAGTCCCGGGTGTTTCACGTACACTTAGTACTACCGTTTCAAGCGGCACAAATAAACCTAAGGATGAGGTTGGGTCAGCGGAACCTTCGTCTTCACCGTCCAAGGATGCTTAAAGTCCTCTTTGATAATAACCAGTGGATGGCTTGTTGTATTGTATCATGTTGTTCGGGACTTTAATTTAAATATGTGTATTTGGATCTTCATGTTGTTGTATTGTACCATGTTATTTGGATTTTTAATCGATTTTCACGCGTAATCCATTGTCAAGTGTAATCCATTTTCATGCGTAATATGATGCAGATGGACCGGCAATGGATGTATAATGCAGACAGGCGGAGCAAGGCGTTTATTGATGGCTTGCATTATTTTCTCGAAGTGGCCAAAGCGAACAAGCCAGAGAATGGGTTCGTATGTTATCCATACTTCCAATGCAATAACAAGAAGGAGTATTCAAAGGATTCCTGGGGGACTATTCACAGCCACTTATTTAAATACGGTTTCATGCCTAACTATTTGGTTTGGACCAAGCACGGTGAACAAGGGGTCGTAATGGAAGATGGCAAGGAGGAGGAGGAAGATGACACCATTCCGGACTGGGTTGCAGGCCAAGCTTTTGCAGGTACTACAATGGGCGAGGCTGATGAAGATGGGTTTGCAGAAAATGGCCCTACTGATGACCTTAGTCAGGTGATACGAGATGCATACAGAGATTGCGAAACTGAGAACGAAGCAGCAAAGTTGCAGCGCATGATAGATGATCACCAAAAATTGTTGTACCCAGGTTGCCAGCAGGGCCATAAAAAACTAGGTACGACACTAGAATTTGTGCAATGGAAGGCAAAAAATGGTGTGTCCGATAAGGCATTTTAGGGGATGTTGAACATTGTCAAGAAGATTCTGCCCGAGAATAATGAATTACCGTCCACAACATATGAAGCTAAACAGATTATTTGCCCTCTCGGATTGAATGTTCAGAAGATACACGCATGCCCTAATGACTGTATCCTCTATCGTGGTGATGAATACAAGAAATTGGATGCTTGTCCCGTCTGCGAAGCCCTGCGGAATAAGATCAGGCGAGATGATCCTGGTGATGTCGAGGGGCAGTCTCCCAAGAAGAGAGTTCCCGCGAAGGTGATGTGGTATTTCCCTATAATACCACGCTTGAAGCGCTTGTTCAGGAACAAGGCGAATGCTAAGTTGATGTGATGGCACAAAGAAGACCGTAAGGAAGATGAGATGCTGAGACACCCCGCAGATGGGGCACAATGGAGATCAATTGATAGAACATTCCCAGACTTTGAAAGTGAAGCAAGGAACATAAGGTTTGGTTTAAGCACTGATGGATTCAATCCATTCGGTGAGTTGAGTAGTGGCCATAGTACTTGGCCTGTGACCCTTTGTATGTTCAACCTTCCTCCTTGGTTGTGCATGAAGCGGAAGTTCATTATGATGCCGGCGCTTATCCAAGGCCCAAAACAACCCGGCAACGACATTGACGTGTACCTAAGGCCGTTGGTTGATGACCTTTTACAGCTCTGTAAGGAAGAAGGTGTACGTGTGTGGGATGAGGATAGACAAGAGATCTTTAATCTACGAGCATTGTTGTTCGTAACCATCAACGATTGGCCTGCATTGAGTAACCTTTTAGGATAGACAAATAAGGGATATCGGGCATGCACCCACTGTTTAGATGACACAGACAGCATGTACTTGAAGCACTGTAAGAAGGTCGTCTATATGGGTCATCGTCGATTTCTTCCTGCTCACCACCAGCTGAGAAAGAGCGGGATGCATTTCAAAGGGGCGCCAGACCATCGTAAAAAACCTGCACACTGTAATGGAAAGCGTGTGTTCGAGATGATGAAGGATGTAAATGTAGTCTTTGGAAAGGGATTTGGTAGCCAACCTGTTCCGAACGACGATAACGGACATGCACCCATGTGGAAGAAAAAGTCAATATTTTGGGAGCTACCTTATTGGGAAATCCTAGAGGTTCGCAAAGCAATAGACGTGATGCACCTGACGAAGAATCTTTGCGTGAACGTGCTAGGCTTCATGGGTGTTTATGGAACCTCAAAAGATACATTGGAAGCACGACAGGACTTGAAAGCCATGGGGCAACGAGATGACCTACATCCGGAAAAGAGAGATAATGGACAGCACTACTTACGTCCTGCCAGTTACACTCTCAGCAAGGAAGAGAAGGATAGCATGTTTGAATGCTTGAATAGTATGAAGGTCCCGTCTGGGTACTCCTCGAATATAAAGGGAATAATAAATATGAAATAAAAGAAGTTTACAAATCTCAAGGCTCATGACTGCCACATGTTGATGACCCAGTTGCTTCCGGTTGCACTGAGGGGTGTTCTACCAGAAAATGTCCGGTTGCCGCTCGTAAAGCTATGCGCGTTTCTCAATGCGATTTCGCAGAAGGTAATCGATCCATCCAAGCTATCAAAGCTGCAGAACGATGTGGTGCAATGTCTTGTCAGTTTTGAGTTGTTATTTCCACCATCCTTCTTCAATATTATGACGCACTTACTGGTTCACCTAGTAAAAGAGATTGGTATTCTCGGACCTGTATAACTGCACAATATGTGGCCTTTCGAGAGGTTCATGGCAGTCCTAAAAAACTATGTTCTTAATCGTGCCCATTTAGAAGGAACCATCGCCAAGGGATATGGAACAGAGGAGGTGATCGAGTTTTGTGTTGATTTTATTGATTCAATTGACTCGATTGGGGTTCCAACTTCACGCCACGAGGGGAGGCTCTGAGGAATGGGCACCCTTGGAAGGAAATCAAGTTTGAGCAATGATACTGATTTGTTCGACAAGGCACACTACACTGTTCTACAACAGTCATCCTTTGTGTCTCCGTATATCGAGCAGCACAGGCAGATGGTAGCTTCCAAAAACCCGACCAAATCCGATGCTTGGCTTACCTGTCATCACATGGAAACTTTTCCCTCCTGGTTGCGCCAACAACTTATGGGTAACTCTGAGATTCACCCACAGCTTGCCTGGTTAGCTAGGGGACCTGCTAGCACAATCGTCAAATTCCAAGGCTATGAGATAAATGGTTACACATTTTACACGAGAGTCCAGGACCAGAAAAGCACGAACCAGAATAGTGGTGTCCGCATAGATGCCATGGACAGAAATAATAGCAAGGAGTCGTATTATGGTTTCATACAGGAGATATGGGAACTCGAATACGGACCGCTGTACATCTCTCTATTTTTTTGCAATTGGGTGAAGCTAACTGCCGTAACCAAAGATCAGTACGGAATGACAATAGTAGATCTGAGCAAGACTGGATACAGTGATGACCCATTCGTACTTGCTAATGATGTGCATCAGGTGTTCTATGTGAAGGACATGTGTAGCAAACCCAAGAGGAATCCAGAAGAGACATGGGAGCCAAAGTGCCACATAGTTCTTCCAGGTAAAAGAAAAATCGTGGGAATCGAGGATAAAACAGACCAATCAGATGATTATGATCAGTTTGATGGCATGCCTCCATTCGCCGTTGAAGTTGATCCAAGCATCCTGCTATCCAAAGAAGAGGCTCCGTACTTACACCGCGATCATGATCAAGGAACTTTCGTGAAGAAGAAAATTTTACAACGTTGTATTGTAATGCGTTAAATGTACATGACCTTTGTGTATTAATTGATAAAATTTTTAATTTACCCTATGTATGATTTCATGTGTTCTTAAATTTGTTAGGTGAAGATTTTTAGATAAACATGAACAATGTTAACCACATAAAAACATGGATTTTTCTGCGCATTGAAATTCTTTAATTGAATAATTTCTTGATCACAGCGATGCAGTAAAATAAATATTTTAGAGGCTAAATGAACTGGTATAGAATTAATGATTAATTCATACTTATTGTCAATTTACTCGTTAATTAAATATATTTTTGCATGTACAAAATATGTGAAGGTTTTGTTTTTCATCCTGAAATGCAGTGAAAAGATAAAATAAAATCCATTTCCAAAAAACAGGCGGGAGAAGAAAACTAGGAAAAAAGACCTTTTGTCGCGGGTGCTAACAGCAACCGGGACAAAAGGCTCCCCTTTTATCCCGGTTGCAAACGGCAACCGGGATAAAAGGGTATTTTTCGTCTCCCGCCCGAACGTACCCTTTTATCCCGGTTGCCAACTGCAACCGGGATAAAAGGCCCCCCCTTTTATCCCGGTTGGTGGTGGCACCCGGGATAAAAGGGTACGCTCCCAGCCCCACCTGGCGGACGCACCCTTTTGTCCCGGGTGCCATTACGAACCGGGATAAAAGGGGGGGTTAAAAGGCACTGTACTCCCTTCTACCCCCACGTCAGTTACACTTAGCAAAATTTTCGCCAAGTCCCGCGCGTTCTGCTCCGCCGTCGCCGCCCGTCCGCCTCCCTCGCCGGCCGCCGCCGTCGTCGTCCCTCATTGCGCCGGCTGTCGTCGTCCCGCCGCCGACCGCACCCAGACATCGTCGTCCTCCATCGCCCCGGCCGGCCCGCCTCGATCCTCCTCGTCCGTCGTGCCCAGCCCCCACCTCGTCGCCGCCTCCATCCTCGTCGCCGCCTCGTCACCCCTCGTCGCCCCTCGTCGCCGCCTCGTCGCCGTCCCGCCATCTCGCGCGCCTTGGTGGCTCTGTCGTCGTCGCCTCGGCCCCCGTCCTCGCCGCACCGGCCGCCGCCGTCCCGCCGCCCCGGCCGCCGCCGTCCAGCCGACCCGGCCACCTCGTCGCCCCGGCCACCGTCGACGACCGCGCGCGAGAGGTCCGCCGCCGCGCCGGCCGGCACTGGCGCCGGGAGGGGCTTTTTTTTAAAGTTAGAAAATTAAGTTATATTTTTATGATAGATTTTTAAGTATGATTGTTAAGTTAGAAAATTAAGTTATATTTTTAAGTTAGATTTTTTAGTTAGATTGTTAAGTTAGATTTTTAAGCTATATTTTTAAGTTAGATTTTTAAGTTAGATTTTTTTTAAGTTAGATTTTTGTATATGTGTCCCCTCCGCCGTCCCGCCGCCGTGACCGCCGCTGTCAGAACCTAGTAGGCACCGCCCGTGGTTCGGGGGAACCGTCCCCGCCTACGACGTACCGCCGCCCTGACCACCGCCATCACAACCTAGGCACCGCCCGTGGTTCCAGGGAACCGTCCCCGCCTCCGCCGCCCTGACCGCCGCCGTCACAACCTAGGCACCGCATGTGGTTATTGCTAGAAATTCGTAGAAATGTGTAGAAATTCGTAGAAATTCGTAGAAATTCGTAGAAATTTTTATAAATATTCCGGACTTTGTAGGATTCATGTTATTTTATGATTTCATTATATACATGTATGATTCCGGACTTTGTAGGACTTTGTAGAAATTTGTAGTAAGACGATTTCTATGACTGTCATGTATGATTCCATGTATGTTTCAATCAATAGTTGAAATGGCAGACGATGAGATCGCAAGGTATATCATGGAGCAGATAATCGCTGGTGATGGTAGTGGCGACAACGTTCCACTATCATACACGGATGAAGAGGGCACCCAGGCGGACATGTTCCTCAACATGTCCGCCGATGGGAATAAAGAGCAACAGCCGCAGCAACAACTTGCCGTGGCGGAAGGTTCCGGCGAGGTATATATAACGATTCTTGTATTGTTTCATGCCACCGTTACTACTACGTACTAATTAACGAATCTTGAACTATTAGCCCTCCGGATCGACGCAAGGGCAGAAGACCCGAGGTCGTACAAAGGTGATGGAAGGGAGGCTTGTCATCACAGAAGTGACAGAAGAGGGCAGGCCGGTTGCTCCTGAGAAAGTAGCAAAGAAGTACGTGAGTCAGATCGAGGCAATCGTCCGGGACAACGTGCCTATCAGCATCAGGGAATGGAAGGGCAGAAGCACTAATCCGTACGCCCTCCCGGAGATAGAAAAGAATATGCTGTGGGAAGACGTGAAGAGACATTTCACATTCCCCGAAGGATATAGTGAGAAGGATGTCACAGCGTGGACACTTAAGAAGATGGCTACACAATTCCAGACATTCAAGAAGATGCTGGATACCCACTACATTAAGAAGGGCCGAACTCCAGACTTCAACGCGTGGCCAAAGTTGAGGGACCACTGGGATGCATTTGTTGAATATAAGAGGAGTGAAGACGGTGTGAAAAAGATCACGACCAACACAACAAATGCTAGTCAGAAGGGCTACCACCATCATCTGGGGTGAGGTGGGTATGACTCAGCAATTCCCAAGTGGAGGAAGATGGAACAAGATCTGATCGAACGGGGAATCGTACCAGCAACTATTGAATGGCCCGAACGATCAAAAAATTGGTACTACGCTCATGGAGGCTCCCTAAGCCAAGAGGATGGGACGTTGATTTTTAATGACACAATATGTGAGAAGGCCGAACATCTTATGAAGAACATTGAAGATTCTAAGGCTGGGAGGTTGAAGGTGGACCGAGAAAATGATGAGCTGACATTGGCCCTCGGTAATCCGGAGCACCCAGGACGTTGCCGAGGGTTCGGGGTGGTTCCGTGGAAGTTTGCTTTCCGAGGCGACAGCGCCTCGTACAGAAGCCGGAAGCGAAGAAAGGAACAGATTGAGGAGAGCTGGCGGCAGATGCTAGAATATAAAGTGCAGGCACAAGAACAAAGAATGATGGATGAAATCAATCGGCGGGTGGCCCACGCAGTTGCGGAGTTGGCCCAATCTGGAGCATTGCCGATTCCTAACACCGCCAGGCCTTCTCAACGCCTCTTGAGCAGTTGTGCTTCTACAGGGGTCCTCGATGCGCAGACGCCCAGGTTACCCGTGGAGGAGCAACAGTTCCCCGTGGATGCCATCACACAACGGACCTCATGTGAGCTGCATGCACCGGTCGGCAACCTCACTATTAAGGTATACTTATACATAATATTTATGCAATCTTGTCAATTGATCCAGGCCTCGAGATCGGAGTTCAACTTGTTTACTTCTGCTATATGTACAGGTAGCGTACGGGAGTGCGTTAGCAACCCTGGCGGGGCAGAGCAGTCATGGCATGGAAATTCCACCAGGCTACGCCAGCGTCTGCGTAGAGCAAATAGTTGATAGGCAGTATGAAGGTCTAGAGCTCGACCTCCCGGGAGGCGACAGGGAAAAGACATTGGCAAATGCGCTTCATGGGATCATTCTATGGCGAAAACGCTACATCATTATCCCGGCACGAAGCCATCTCCTCAGAGCTCAAGACCGCTCCCCGTAGATCCCCAGCAGCGACCTTCTCCTCATACCTCGAGACCGTCATCTCCTGCTCCAGGACCGTTCCTTCCATCTATATCAAGGTCTCCATCTCCACCACATCCTGGTGCTGGGAGCGACGACGACAATAACAACACCCCTCCCCGATCACCGTCGCCGGCACCAAGAGCGGCCCCCTTGAAGGAACCTGCACCACCACTAAAGAAGTCACGAGCACCGCCTCCCAAGCAAAGACAGAGAAAGAAGAAAACAAAGGAGCCTGAAGTGACTCGTAAGAAACGCTGGGAGGCAATGTCTCATGCGGAACAGTGGGCAGAAATCCAACGACAGGCCAGTGAGTGGTTCAAGAAACAAGCCGAAGAAAAAAAAGCAAGGGAGATGGAGCCACCGCCAGTAAATCGGCGAGATTTAAACTTTTTTATCAGGATGGAAGAAGGAGCCAAGAAAAGGATACCACTCTTGTCAAACTATGAACGAGCTTTAGTAAAGGCTGATGAAAAGGATAAAAGGAAAGGAAAGTCATCTTCCAGCGGTCCTGTCCCCGACCTCAGCCATTTATCAAAAAAAGATGCTCAACGGGTAAAAGCAATGCCCTTGGATCAACAAGCAAATGTATTGAAGTTCATGGAAGAAACAGGTCTGGGACTTGATGAATGCATAGGGCAAGTTGAGACGCCAACTGCACCGTCCCCTGAGCCGAGATGGCCTTATAAGCTAGGCAAACCTCTAGTAAAGCCTTCATTGGTACGGAAGCTATCAACAAAGATGTACGCATTCCATCAATGGTACATGATGGCATCCGCCGACTCGAGGGAGATGATCGGCATGAAGGTAAAACCAATAGATTTTCACGGTGAAGGGGAGAAAGTGCTGTGGCTAGACTTCAACGATATATACGAAGTGTACCATCATGATGCCCTGGACGTCTCTCTGATCAGCGCTTGGGTTCTGTAAGTGTCCGTTTATCTCTACATGTAAATTTTGGCGTGCGTCACCGTACTAACTTCATCTTCCATTTCATGTAGGATGCTAATTCAGACATGCCGCCGAGAGGCGTACCTACATGTAGGCTTCATGGATCCATCTGTAGTTAACCAACAACAGATAGAATTAGCGCCGGAAAAAACCTTTGCGGAAGTATACAATTTCCTAGACAAACAAACATTCAAGGATTTCATACTACTTCCATACAACTTCAAGTAAGTGTGTGTATACCGTCTACTTTCGATGTCTTTTTCCTTATCTCTACATGTTAGTTAGCTCTAATATGCATGAACATTTTACGCACGCAGCTTCCACTGGATCCTTATTATAATTGAGCCTGAAAGAAGCCACGTCACTGTCTTCGATTCGTTAAGGAAAGATCCGGTGGACTACCAAGAAGTGCAAGACATGCTAGGCTTGTAATAATTCTGGAACTTTATCTCTATGCAAAAGTTTATTTACTAAATTTTATCCCTGTTACACTATATCATTCATTATTCTAATCCGCAGCGCATGGAAACAATTCATAAGGACACACAAAGGTCCATTCAAAGAAAAACTTACATGGAACACAGACTTCCCGGTACGTATGAAGTCTGCACATTTATTACATTGTATAACACGAATATTTCATAACTTATTTTTTTCCGCACTGAAGTGCTTAAGACAGGAACCCGGGAATAATCTATGTGGCTACTACATCTGTGAGCACATGCACAGTTTTATGGGACCCAAGGGACCGAAGATGACGCCGCACAACTTTAAAGTACGTAAAATAAAACTATTACTAGTTAATTATTTTCTAGCTCCTTATATGTATTTGTTCGTGTAACATTCACAAATTTCCAAATTATAGATGTTAAATATTCAACAAGGACTCTTGAAGGAAGAAAGAGTAGCGGCAATATGTGAAGGTCTCATTGGATTCATAATGAACGAGGTGGTAAATCCAAAAGGAGAATTTTATTACGATGGACGACAATTAGACACTCCGATCAGCAACACCACGACGGGAAGATTGTAGACAGATACTTTGATTTATTTGTATATATAATACACGCTAATTATGATCGATTTGTACTAAGCTAGTTGAATTGTGTATATGAATTGTGTATAAGGATTGTGTATATATATAGTAATTGTATAATTACAAATCCCATTCGTTTAAATACTAGTTGATTTCGTTCTAAAAAAATCTACTAAAGGTTAACAAATTAAAAGGGCCGCGGTACTACGTATACGTGATGCATGCATGAAAAATTCAGACGCCACAGTGCCATGCAGGCGCCATTTAGTCCCGGTTGGAATCCAGCCGGGACTAAAGGGTTACCCTTTAGTCCCGGTTGGGAAATCCAACCGGGCCGGTCGCTTCTACCAACCGGGACTAAAGGGTCTGTCCCGCGCCTGGCGTGGCAGGCCCTTTAGTCCCGGTTGGTGACACCAACCGGGGCTAAAGGGGGGCCTTTACTCCCGGTTAAAAGAACCGGGACTAAAGACCCCCCTTTTGTCCCGGTTGGTTTATCACGGATGGATATCCGAGAGATATGCACCCTACCAACCGGGACTAAAGGCCAATTCTCTACTAGTGTTAAATAAAAAAAGTGGAATATCAAATACCAGTTGTATCCGTGAGAAATGAAGTATCTAGTGAAACCATATGGAACTTATCTCTTCGACTAAATACTACACGAATAAGGCTATTTATATTAATCAAATATCACTAATGTTACGTGAAGACTAATGTTGATCGATTTTAACATGGCTAATCATACTAACTTTATATACTTTATCTTATTTATTGATGAAGTTATTTTTTATATATTTAATCTATATTTTTTTATTAAGTACCATAATGTTATTACTTATTGAAATGGTATATGTGTGTGTGTGTTGTTCTTGGTGAGCTAGCTTTGTATAATGTGTTATATACACGTGGAGTACTTTACTCCCTACCTGTACAATAAATTTCTGGATCCGCTACTAGATTGTCGTCACTTGAAATTTCTCCTAATCATCTCTTCAAAGACTAGAATCTTGATGAGTCAAAGATATATAAAGTCATTGGCTGAAAAGTTTCTTTGAAAGAAACCTAAGGCTCCATATCAATCACGCTTTCACCATCTCGAGGATTTAGGTTGCTGGTTGCACGATATGATTTGGGACCTTGCAAAGTCTTTGGCCAGTCACATGCTTTATTTCTGTAGAGCTGATGATGAAGGTAATGTTGTTGTATCCGATAAAGTTCAGCACTTATTTCTTTAGGGTCGTTCAAAGTCTTCTCCTAAGATCAATCCTATTGGGTCATCGGGGCAACCTGACCAGTCACAAGATTGTTGCTCAGTAGGCTGTAGTCGCTTTCTTATGGTGCAAAATCAAGTTTCCCAGATGCAGGAATTGAATTATTCACGAACCTTTGTGTTGAAATATTGGAATTCTAGCTTCCCTATTTATACACAGGTTTTCATACCTAGGACGACTCGGGCGGCACCCCCGACGCCCGCCACCACCACCCTCCTCCTAGCCTTCTCTCCACCTCGCTGCCGCCGGAGCAGGGCACCGGAAGCCCGGGTGCCTGCTGGGAAGGCGGCAGTGGGGGCTTCTCTCGCCTGGCCGAGCACCTCCCGCCCGGGTCAAGACGAGGCGGCGCTAGCCTTGGAGGCGGCGGCGACGACCCTGGCCCGGCGGATCCAGTGTCCAGGGGACCGGATCCGGCGCCCCCGGTGGCGGATCTGCAAGAGCGGCTCCACCAGCAGCTCGTCAGCGCGCGGCGGGCTCCGGCGTGGAGGTCAGCAGCGCCCAGGCGGGGGAGCAGCTCGGCGACACGCGTGGCCGACGGTCTGATAGGGGACACGCACGGCAGCTCCGCCCTGGTAGGGGCGCGGCCCAACTGCGGTTCAGCGGGAAGCGGCGTGGCAGAGGATGTGCAAGTCCCAGCGGCGGCTTCGGTCGGCAGTGCAGCTGCGGCGGATGGCAGTGGTCTGGAGGGGGAGTGGCGTGGTGGCCTGCGGTGGTCCGGTGGGGGAGCGGAGGCCCGGCTGGGCCAGCCACTTGGCTATCCGATACCTGAAGCATTTGCGCTACCTCAACTTAACGGAATGTGATCCAATGATCCGCGAAAATCTGAAGAACCTAACAGATTCAGTATGTCATCCGTACAGCCTAGAGAAACTAATCGTATCCACCTATTGCCAAGAATTCTCAAGGGAAGCTTGCAAACTTTTCAATATAAGATATATGCATCTCTAGTCCCAGTCACTTGCATCCATTTTCAAATTTCTGTAACGTAGGCCTTGTTTGATGGCATTGCTTATGCATAAGCAGCTAAACTTTAGCCCCTTTTAACCCCTAAAATACCAAATATTCTTGCTTATTGGAGCTAAACTTTATACGTTTAGCCCATAAGCAAGGGTTGCTTATGGGGGCTAAAAGGTGCACTTTACACCTCTTGCCCTCATTGAATGAGGAGGAAGAAATGGGATGGGAAGCAATCATTAGGAGCAAACATGACAATGTCCACCTCATTCAATGCTCTTTAGCTCATGCAACCAGGACTAAAAATAAGCAACTCCAAATAAGCAACTTTTAGCCCCTAAATATAAGAAAGGGTATCCAAACATAGACACCCTATTCTTGCAAAACTGCAGTCAGAGTTTTTGGCCAGAGCAGCGATGCGGGAGACGAGGACGGGCTTCCGAGGACCCTCTTATTTTTTTTATATTTTTTCTCGCTACATACAATTGATTCACCCCTCCTTCAAATCCATGCATGGTGGAAATTTACATATACTGCACGGAGATAAGCCGAATCACACAGCTAGTATGGAGATAGCACAAGCTTAGATGTCCATTATTGTTCCATTGTCTTCCAACAACTAAATCTTTTTCCCAAGTTCCATTGTCTGAAATTTGAAAATTCAACTAAGAAACATGCAACTCACGACTAACTAAATCTACAAGAAATTCATCCATTCACACCCACTGCAATTTGAACTAAGTTTCAACTAAACTTTAACAAAATTTCAACCATTCGATATGAGGAGGAAGGGGGTGGCTGCTGATTGGTTTCACTGGGCTTGGTGGAGACGATGGTCACCTATGTATGTTGTTCACGTAGTGTACTGAATATTGGTACCCCCACCAATAGGGGATCTCAATCCCCTCCTGTTTCCATCAAAATATTGGTACCCCCAGGTACCAATTTTTGGTACCTCTCATCAAGCTAACCCATCAGCCCTTCTTAGAATTTAAATGACCAGAGTTTAAATGGGCTAACAACGATTTCCAAATGGTTTTAATTAACTTCATAGACCCATTATATTTACACTCAGTGAAAACTTGAGCATGCGGGAAGAGCTACCATGCATGTCTTAGTCCTCATGAATGCCAATCTGGCTCTGCATGCAAGGCAACCATACTTCTCCCATCCCAGAACAACTTCTTTTAAGATACTGGAAAAAGAATGCTCACCAGGTTCTCACATGGTGGATGTATTCGGTAGAGAACTCACCTTCTATCCAACGTTTTTTTTCCTAGTTGACTTTAGACCCGAAACTAAAGGGCCTTTAGTCCCTGGTCAAAAATGAACCTCCGACGGGAGGAGCTTTAGTCCTGGTTGGAAAGACCAACAAGGACTCAAGCCCCCCTAGTCCCGGTTGTGGGCTGAAAAAATCTGACCACTAACGGGGGAAGCTTTTGTCCCGGTTGGAAACACCAATAGGGACAAAAGCCTCCTAGTCCCGACTGGTAATTCCAACCGGGACAAAAGCCCTCTCTTTAGTCCCGGCTGGTAATTCCAACCGGGACTAAATACTTTATCCCGGTTGGTAGGAGGGGGGGGGGCTTTTGTCCTAGTTGGTGTTTCCAACCGGGATAAAAACTCCTCGCCTCTGAATTCACCTTCTTCCTCCTAGAGCCCAAGCCACTCACCAGACCGAGAGCTTCGGGCTCCTTCTCCAAGGCGAGCAAGCAACCTTAGGGAGATGCTACCCAATTTTTTCCCCTCATTTGCGTGGGGATTTCACTCATCCAAAGTGTCGTAAAAGTTTGCTACTTCATCCTCCCTTCATTTATTGTTATTTTCTTTTTGTCAACCTAGTGAATGTTTGAATGTTGATTGGTGTAATTTTCTTGTGAATTATTTTTTATTTTATGAAGGTTGATTGGTGTAAATTATCAATATTGATCAAGTTCTTTATCTAATACGAAGACCTATGTCCATTCCTCATGTAATATGATGTAGATGGACCGACAATGGATGCATAACGTGGACAGATGGACCAAGAAGTTTGTTGATGGCTTGCATTATTTTCTCGAAGTGGCCAAAGCCAACAAGCTAGAGAAGGGATTCATATGTTGTCCATGCTTCCAATGCAGTAACAAGAAGTGAGGGATATGGGTACCCCATGGGTCCCTACCGACCAGGATACTGGTCGGACCTGATAAGTGGGCCCGCCCGACTAGGGCGTGCGGGCCGAGGACATGAAGTTACTTGGAGTACACGTCAAGGCAACAAGACAGTTCAAATCTACCCGGATATCGTGGAATGCGTATTGTAGTCCGACTTAGATTACCTTCCACGTAGCTACTGAGTAGATTTGATCCAAACCAACTTATAACCCAAGGTTGTCAGCCTATATAAGGCGGCCAAGGGAGCCTCCCGAGCACACACAAGATTTCAAATTAGCAATACAATCCTCCAGCATACAGGATATAGGGATTACTCTTCGGAGGCCCGAACTTGTCTAAACCCTCGTGTCCCTTCGTGTTCTCGCGATCACCTTCGAGTTCTTGGTCTTGCAATCACCCTCACCTACAAATCAACCACTTGGGTAACCCCCTGGTGGACTGCCGGGCTTATAAATCCGACAAGAAGGACTACTCTTACTGGGGGACTGTTCACAACCACTTGTTTAGATACGATTTCATGCCTGACTATTTGGTTTGGACCAAGGATGGCGAAAGAGGGGTTATAATGGAAGATGATGAAGAAGAGAAGAATGATAACAACATTCCGGACTGAGCTGCAGGCCAAGCTTTTGTAGATACTACAATGGGCGAGACTGACGAAGAAGAGTTTGCAAAAGACGACCCTATTGATGATTTTGGTCAGGTGCTATGGGATGCACAGAAAGACTGCAAAACTGAGAAGGAATTAGAAAAGTTGCAGCGCATGATAGATGATCACAAAAAATTGTTGTACCCAGATTACAAGCAGGGACATAAAAAACTGGGTACCACACTGGAAATGCTGCAATGGAAGGCAAAAAATGGTGTGTCCAATAAGGCATTTCAGGGGATATTGAAAATTGGAAAGAACATTCTTTCCGAGAATAATGAATTGCCGTCCACAACACATGAAGCTAAACAGGTTGTTTGTCCTCTGGGATTGATGGTTCAGAAGATACACGCATGCCCTAATGACTCTATCCTCTATCGTGGTGATGAATATGAGAAATTGGATGCTTGTCCTGTGTGCGGAGTGCTACGGTATAAGATCAGGTGAGATGATCCTGGTGATGTTGAGGGGCAGCCTCTCAAGAAGAGAGTTCCCCGAAGCTGATGTGGTATTTCCTATAATACCACGTTTGAAGCATTTGTTCAAAAACAAGGCGAATGCTAAGTTGATGCGATGGCACAAAGAAGAACGTAAGCAAGATGAAATGCTGAGACACTCTACGGATGGAGCCGAGTGGAGATCAATTGATAGAGCATTCCCGGACTTTGAAAGTGATACAAGGAACATAAGGTTTGGTTTAAGTACTGATGGATTCAATCCATTCGATGAGTTGAGTAGTGGTCATAGTACTTGGCCAACCTTCCTCCTTGGTTGTGCATGAAGTGAAAGTTCATTATGATTCCATTGCTTATCCAAGGCCTAAAACAACCCAGCAATGACAATGACGTGTACCTAAGACCGTTTGTTGATGAACTTTTACTACTCTGGAAGGAAGAAGGTGTACGTGTGTGGGATGAGAATAAACAAGAGAGCTTTGACCTACGAGCATTATTGTTCGTAACCATCAATGATTGGTCTGCACGACTAACCTTTCAGTACAAACAAACAAGGGATATCAGGCCTATACCCACTATTTAGATGACACAGACAACATATATTTGAAACACTTTAGGAAGGTCGTGTATATGGGTCATCATCAATTTCTTCTTGCTAATCACCCATTAAGAAAGAAAGGGATGCATTTCAAAGGGGCGCCAGACCATCATAAAAACCTGCACACCATAATGGAATGCGTGTATTTGAGATCATAAAGAATGTAAGGGTAGTCTTTGGAAAGGGTCTTGGTAGCGAACTTGTTCCGAACGACGATAACGGATGTGCACCTATGTGGAAGAAGTCTATATTTTGGGAGCTACCTTGTTGGGAAATCCTAGAGGTTCGTTATGCAATAGACGTGATGTACCTGACGAAAAATCTTTGCGTGAATGTGCTAGGCTTCATAGGTTGTTATGGGAACTCAAAAGGTACATTGGAAGCACAACAGGACCTGAAACGTATGAAGCAATGAGATAACCTACATCCAGAAAAGAGAGATAAAGGACAACACTACTTACATCCTACCAGTTACACTCTCAGCAAGGAAGAGAAAGATAGCATGTTTCAATGCATGAATAGTATCAAGGTTCCATTTGGGTACTCCTCAAATATGAAAGGAATAATAAATATAAAAAAAAGAAGTTCACAAATCTAAAGGCCCATGACTGCCACATATCGATGACCTAGTTGCTTCTGGTTGCATTGAGGGGTATTCTATCAGAGAATGTATGATTGGTGCTTGTAAAGCTATGTGCGTTTCTCAATGCAATTTTGCAGACGGAAATCAATCCAATCAAGCTACTAAAGCTACAGAACGATGTGTACAATGTCTTGTCAGCTTTGAGTTGGTATTTGCGCCATCCTTCTTCAATATTATGACGCACCTCCTGGTTCACCTAGTCAAAGAGATTACTATTCTCGGTCTAGTATTACTGCACAATATGTGGCCTTTCAAGAGGTTCATGTCAGTCTAAAAAGCTATGTTCTTAATCGTGCCCGTCCAGAAGGAAGCATCGCCAAGGGTTATGGAATAGAGGAGGTCATTGAGTTTTGTGTTGATTTTATTGACTCAATTAATTCGATTGGGATTCCAACATCATGCTATGATGGGAGTCTATAGGGAACGGACATCCTTTGAAGGAAATCAAGTTTGAGTAATGATAGTGATTTGTTCCATAAAGCACACTTCATGATTCTGCAACAATCATCCTTTGTGGCTCCGTATATCGAGGAACACAAACAGATTCTATTTTCCAATACCTGATGAAATCCGATGACTGGATTATATGTCATCGCATGAATACTTTTCCCTCTTGGTTGCCTCAACACCTTATGGGTAACTCCGCGATTCATGAACAACTCGCTTGGTTAGCCAGGGGACCTTCTAGCACAATCATGAAATTCCAAGGTTACGAGATAAATGGTTATACATTTTACTCGAGAGGCTAAGACCAAAAAAGCACCAACCAAAATAGTGGTGTCCGTATAGATGCCATAGACAGCAACAAGAGCAAGGACTCGTATTATGGTTTCATAGAGGAGATCTGGGAACTCGAATACGGACCGCTGAACATCCCTCTGTTTCGTTGCCAATGGGTGAAGCTAACTGGAGGTGGCGTAATAAAAGATCAGTATGGAATGACAATAGTGGACCTGACCAAGACTGGATACAATGATGAACCATTCGTCCTTGCCAATGATGTGCATTTGGTTTTCTATGTGGAGGACATGTTTAGCAAACTCAAGAAAAATTTAGAAGATAAAGAAAAACTATGGGAGCTACCGGTGCCAATCACCTTCTCCAGGAAGGATCAGTGGACTAGTTTCTCTGATCCAGGATGCTACCCTCTCATTCTGGACCCAGTAGTCGTAGGTTCTCAACTCACCAAAGTACTCATCGACGGCGGCAGTGGTCTCAACGTACTCTTCACCAAGACTTTGAGGAAGATGGGTTTCGATGTTATGGAAATGCTCATCTAGATGAACTCTCCTTTCTACAGGTCTGTCCTAGGCAACGCAGCTATACCCCTTGATCAGGTAGTTTTGCCAATTACCTTTGGGACCAAAGAACACTATCGAACAGAGTACATCTGGTTCGAGGTAGCTGATTTTGAAATTTTGTATCACGCTATCCTCGAAAGACCCACCTTGGCCAAATTCATGACCTTTCTGCATTACATGTACCTAGTACTCAAAATGTCGGGACCCAAGGGAGTACTCTCCCTGCACGGAGACTTGAAGAGGTCATACGACTGCGACACAGAAACCGTGGAGCTGGCAGTGACTACTCAATTGCAAAATTCGTTGATGCAAGTCTTCGCCGCTTCCAAGAAACTGTCCCCGTCATAACTCGAAATTCCATAGAAGAAATCGGGGGCAACTAAGGTCAAGCCAACAAGCGAAGTCAATATCAAAGCCATTGACCTTGAGACTGGCGATAGCTCCAAAATAGCCCTGATTGGCTTAGAGCTAGATCCCAAATAGGAAGCCATGCTCGGCATCTTCCTCCGGGCCAACTGAGACATCTTTGCATGGGAAGCCATCAGATATGCCGGGGGTGCCCAGGGAGCTGATATAGCACTCACTAAATGTGGATCTCAAAGCTACACCAAAACGACAACGACTACGTCGATTCACCCAAGACAGAAGACAAGCAATCAAAAAGGAGTTGCCAAATTACTCGTAGCAGGATTCATAAAGGAAGTCTATCATCCAGAGTGGCTGGCCAACCCTGTCTTGGTGTGAAAGAAGAACAGCAACGAGTGGAGGATGTGTGTCGACTACACAGACCTCAACAAGTACTGTCCAAAGGATCCCTTCGGGCCTGATTCTTCAATTCAATCTAAGGCTCGGGGGCTACTCCATATGGAGTGTGATTTTCATCGCACTTCCATATAAAATTAAGATTGAAGATTCAATATCAAATTAAATGAGGCTTGAGCACATTCTAGCCGCATGATAGTACTCGAGTACATTTGAAGACTCAAACTGATGGAGTACTCGAAGAGCACCAAAAACTAGTCGGAGAAGCCAACAAAGGTACCCGGGACTGCTGCATTTGACTAAAAAATACTTAGGGGCATGTCGTACATATATCTATGGGCCCACCAGAAGGTTTGGACAGTTCTAGATACTGGGCTGTACACCAAAACGTGTCAGACATGGAGACTACGATGCAAGACGGCGTGGTCTACATGGAGAACAAGAACTAGTTGAGGATTAGAAACTACTTGTAGCAATTAGAGTAGGACTCACTAGTCGAATCCGACTAGTATTCTTGTAAACAACCGAATTGTAACCCTGCCTCCGGCAATACAAGGCGAGGCAAGGACCCGCTCCAAACAAATTCAATCCAATACAACAGAATCAACACACATGACGTAGGGTATTACACGATCTAAGCGTCCCGAACCTGTCTAAATCATGTGTTCGAGTTCACCTTTGAGTTCCTCGGGTACCCCCTCGGTAGGTTGCCGGGTCTAAACACCGACACTTACCATCCAAAAATTTGATGGTTCTAAGGTCAAGTAAATCATCATTCTTCTTATATATCACCTACATATGGGTAACCTTTCTTATGTTAAAATTATGGCACTCTAAGGTCAAGTAATTATTTACGTACTATTATGGATTTCTTTTTTATGTGGAGGAGTGAGCAGGAGGTGAAGGAACGAGGCATGCAACAACTACTTGCTCAGCTAAAAATTAGAAATATGAAGCATCACAAGAATATTACATATAATTTTTCTCAATTTGCTCGGTCCAAAATTTTACATCGAATATACATGGAGACAAGTAACGCACCATCACTTTGTACAAAATATTGACTTATATAATATAAACATTTATTTCAACTAAAGGATAATCTTGTGGGGAGGGAGAAGAACATAATCCTATCATCACACATGATCCTGAGGTGCCGTTTCCCCGCGTGCCAGGGACACGGCTAAGTAGGAGGGGTTCATATCCACCTTTTCATCTCCATCTCATTCTTTTTTTCTCTCTCCTCTTATCTCATCTTCCTCTCCTTGGTGCTCCAGCACATAGAGGGGCTTGAGTCCTCAAAACCTATATCCTGGCTATTTATTATTTTATTATTTCAAGGAACTATTATTTTAACGTATTGATGGATTTTCTATATATCTGACCTACTTCCTCTGTCCCACAGAGAGTGTCCATTTAAGTTTGTCCTAAATCAAACTATCTGAAGTTTGACCAAATTTACAATGAAGAGAGTATCAATATTTATAACACTAATAGGTATGCTATAAAAATATATTTCATATTACGAATCTAATGAAACTTGTTAGACATCAAAAGTATTGATAGATTTTTATATAAATTTGGTCAAATATAAGATGATTTGACTTTGGACAAAACTAAAAGGACACTCTTTACGGGACAGAGGGAACAAATAATATTTAACTGTGGGCACGAGGTTCAGTGTACGAGATGGATAGTGTTGGTTAATTTATTATTGCCTCAAAAATCAATTAAGTAGAACTTTTAGCGGTTAGCAACTAGTATATTATAGAGTAAAATACACCAGAGGTCCATTAACTTGTAATGATGTGTCATTTAGGTACACAAACTTTGAAAGTGCATTTCTGGGTCCATAAACTTTTCAAGTTGTGTCATTTAGGTCCATGCCCCTCCATGTGGGCATCTAGTGATGACATGGCACGCTGACTAGACATCTGCTCCCTTATCCATGTCTCGGACATTTAGTCGAGCACTCGTGAGCGTCGCGAGATCTATCATCGTGCTGCTGCTACTATTGCGCCCTCATGCCACCACTCCATTGTTGTTGAGCACCCAGGTGCTGAGCGCTTGCCCGGGTGCCATGGTCACCGTCGTCGTCGTGTTCCTCCTGCCAATCCTAGCTGCCGCACCTTGGCTGAACCGACGGCATGCCGATGGCACACATGGTGGTGACCAACACTTCAAAGACGGGCTTCAGCGTCGCGTTGGTCATCGATGACCCGCTCACTCAGGGCCTGACTTCAAGTCCTTTCAGCCCTCGACCGCACAGAGGGCACCTACAATGGCGCCAGCAAGGACGAGGCGGTGTCCCTAATGATGAACATGAACTTCGTGTTCTAGGCCGGCAAGTACAATGGCAGCACCATCGCCATCTATGCTCGGAACGCGGTCCGTCAGGGAGATGGTCATCATGCCATCATCGACGACACTGGTGTGTTTAGAGTTAGACGGATGAGTTCTGCATGTAGCGTATGGCGTGCTAATGCAACATTCCTCAGTGCAATGCTCGCCAGCATGCTCGTCCTGCTGCATGCACTACTAGAAATATGACCTCTTGTCCCGAGCCTTTATACCGATTAGGTTTGGACCTGATACTAATATTAGCATTAGTACCGTATCTAAGTTTGTGATCCCCGGGAGGCCCTCTAGTACCGGATGGGGGTTCCAACCGGTACTAACCTCTAGTACCGGTTGAAACCCCCACCCCGTACTAGAGGGTTCCCCCGCTAACACTTAGATTTTTTCCCCGTCCACGCGTCGCTTGCCTCGGGCCCTCAGCTCCTTATCTCCTCAGCTCCCTCCGCTCCGCCTCCATCCTCTCCATCCACTCTCTCCTCTCCTCTTCATCTGCTCCCTTTCCCTCTCCACCAACCCCCTCCCTCCCTCCCTGACCTCCCTTCTCTTCTCCTTGTGATAACCCCTCACCTAGTGCTTGAGGCGAGGAACTGCTGTAGGGTTAGACTCGGCGATGTTCGTCCTTCGTGGCGCTCGCTGCTGTGTTATTAAGTGATGGCGGGCGCGGCAGGGCAGAGTCGCGATGGCAGAGGCGGATGGGAGGGGCGGATGTGGATGTGAGGCGGCTACGAATGTGGAGGAGGTGGTGGTGGTGGAGGAGGAGGAGGTGGTGGAGGGGGTCGGCAGCGGGTGGACGAGCGGAGGAGGGGGACGAGGAGGGGGCCGGCGACGGGCGGAGGAAGCAGAGGAGGGGGAGGAGGAGGAGGGGGCCAACAACGGGTGGAGGGAGGATGGGGCCGGTGGCGGCGGGGGCCAGCGGGGGGATTTTCTTTTTTCTTTTATTTTTTAACACCCTCTAGTACCGGTTATCTCAACCGGTACTAGAGGACCCCCTCTAATACCGGATTGCTAGTACCGGTTGCACAACTAGTACTAGAGGGGGGTTACCGATTTTTCTAGTAGTGATGGATCGGCCATCTGGCTACTGATCAACACAGGTGGGTAACAAACTAGCTAGGATATTCCGCACGACTGCTTCGCGGCGAGTTGTCACTACCCGCCTGTGGCCACGCTCGGCTGCCTGCGCCTGGAGTAACGGCATCAGCGAGCCTGAACCGTACCGCCATCCCCTCGACACCGCTGTGGTTCCTGAGCCTCGGGTGTGAGTGTTGCCGCTGTGGGCTATGGCGGCGATGGCGCGTGGGCGAGCGCAGTGCGCGCATGTGCTCGACGGCGGTGGCGATAGGGTGGCACGGTGGCGTCCGGCAGCAAAGGCAGCACGACAACAGAGCTCGCGACCTACGGTAGACCACGGATTGATCTGGCGCTATGGAGCTCGTGGCTGACGGCGAAAGGAGCTCGCGCTGCTCATGACGTGCTCGACGAAATGCCTGAGACTAATCTGGTTCATCCGATCCATGCTAGAGAGAGAGTTGATAGAGAACATATCTGGTCAGCATGCCATGCCAGCAATAGATGTTACGTGAAGCAACATGGATCCAGGTGACACAACATTGAAAGTTTATGAACGTAGAAATGCACTTTTGGAGTTTGTGTACCTAAGTTGACACATTGATACAAGTTTACGCACCTCCGGTGTATTTTAATCTATATTATATAAGTGGATTGGAGTGGCTCAAATAATTCCACTTGCGCCTACCGTATTTGAAAATAATAATAGAATATGCCAAGAGGCCGAATTGTCATGTTTAGGTCAAAATTAAAGTCTGTTGGTAAGTGTAATGGATTGTCGATCATTGTGAGAAAGGGCAGACCTATAGGTGTCAAGCTTGCTAGTAGTACTCCATTAAAGTTTATGATTTAATTAAAGAGAGTATGAGGGGAACTTGTAATCAAAGGCTACTGCATGTAGCAAAGAGAACACAAAGTTGGATGCGTGAAAGGTTGTTAAATTCATAATGCGAATACTTAAAGATCACTTAAAAATAAAGAATGATCATGTACAGTTTAATTAGGTCTCAGACATTTTCAGTAGACACAAAGCATCAATTATCAACTCAGCACAACAACATAAAACAACAGTACCAACCTAGGGCGCCATACATCCGTGGACTGATTTTTTGTATGACCGGAATCAATTTAAAGCTATCAAAGCCCATCCTAGCATATTGTCCATATTAGATTGGTGGCTAAAATCTTTTGGAAATTGTTGAGGAGACGAGCAAATCAAGATTGTCAGTGCTTGGAGAGATAAGGAAGATGAACTGGATGGTGGCGTAGATGACTGAGAGGCAAGAGAAGAACGTTGCATTTATTACCGGAACACGTAGATGGCAACATCCCTTTAAAAATGAGAGTAAAATTAGAAGAACAACATGGCCTATATGTTAGAAAAAGGTTTTCAATCCCAATTAACTTTTCTCCGGAGTCAAATTCTGAAGTACCCTATATGGTACTGTTTGATACTCCCTCTGTTTCAAATTGTAAGTCGTTGTGACATTTCTAGATTCATAACTTTTACTGTATATCTAGACATAGGAGTATATTAAGGTGCGTAACAAAATCTACGTAGAAATACCAAAACGACCTATAATTTAGAATGGAGGAAGTAATACTACCAAAGAGTACCATACAGAAAGGTAAAACTTTTCTCAAAAGTCGAATTCTAATACATTATACCGAGAAAAAAGAAAATAAAGAAGAGAGAGTTCCGTAGGACAAGAGTAGCGGTCGAGTACACGAAACCGGGTCCGGTCTCACCAGGAGGCCGGGCCGGGCATAAGAACCAGACGGCACCCGAGCCTAGGGTTTGGTCTGCCCCTCCGCCGCGCGCACGTGTCCGCCACACTCCCAAAGGGATACCCCCTCCCTCTCTCCCACCGCCGCCGCTCGCTTTCGGCTCCATCATCACCCCTCTTCCTCCTCGGAGCCCTCCTCCCGGCGGCGGCGGAAGAAGAAAGAGATGGCGGAGCGGCTGACCCGTATCGCGATCGTCAGCGAGGACAAGTGCAAGCCCAAGAAGTGCCGTCAGGAGTGCAAGAAGAGCTGCCCCGTCGTCAAGACCGGTAAAAATCCCCCTCCCCCTTCCCCCGCCATATCTTCGGCGATTTGGAGTCTAGGTTTAGATCCCAGTGCCTCGCCTTTCCCGCCGGGGAATCCGTTCGTGCGTCGCGAATTCGAATTCGATGCTAGAACGGGCGCTGGTTGATTCGTCGTTGTTGCTTGCAAGATCCGGGAATCGGAGCCGCTTGCGTGCTGAGACGTCGGATTTTGAGCCGTAGAAATTTGTTAGGAACCCTTGTTTAGTGATGAATTAAATGAATTCTCGTACATGATGCTAGATGTGTAGTTGTTTCATACTGTAATATGTGAAGATCCAGTGCCCAAATACAAGAACATCCATTTTTAGGGAATGGATACAATCTAGTATTGTTCTCTTCCTATGTTGTTTCTGTATGCTAGCTAGTTTCCTGGCCTGTCATGGACTGTGGTTGTGATGATATACTGTTTTGATGTGCAGGGAAGCTTTGCATTGAGGTGACTTCGGCGTCGAAACTTGCTTTCATTTCTGAAGAGCTGTGCATTGGTTGTGGTATTTGCGTTAAGGTGGGCTGCTAATGCGCACAGCTAATTGTCAATGACGTGTCTATGTGGTGGAAATCCGTGCTTCTCACTTCGGTAATCTCCGTTGCAGAAATGCCCATTTGATGCCATTGAAATCATCAACCTTCCAAAGGATTTGGAAAAGGATACCACTCACCGATATGGGCCCAATACCTTCAAGTTGCACAGGTATGATTGTTTGATGGTCATGCTGGGTGTGTCTATAATTTTTCATTGTTTGTTATTTGTATGTTGTCTAATCTGGCTTGAAGCTTGCTTGCCCCTTTCGGATTGCAACTGATTTAGCCACCTGCAGGTTGCCTGTCCCGAGGCCTGGTCAAGTTTTGGGCCTTGTTGGAACAAATGGAATTGGAAAGTCGACTGCGCTTAAAGTTTTGGCTGGCAAGCTGAAACCTAATTTGGGACGCTTCAAAGTATATTTCAATGCCTACTCTCACCAATTTTCTTTTCCTGTTTGCTGCTTTCATATTAATTTTCTTTGATAAAGTCTTTTTCCTCTTATATGGACCTCACAAAATAATTCATTTTACCTGTGCAACTGTGCAGAACCCACCTGATTGGCAGGAAATCCTTACATACTTCCGTGGGTCTGAACTTCAGAACTACTTCACACGCATATTGGAAGATAACCTGAAGGTGCTGTTTTGACACTTCTGCTTCTACTTCATGTAAATTATATTAGTATGTTAGCCTATAACAGTTAGAGCATGATTTCCTGTTTACTATCACTATACACACTGGTTATGGCTACTAGAATATACTAAATGATGTACATTTTTCTGTCCTGTAGTATATTGAGTTATGCCAATATTTTAACAATGTTCGTACTACATCTAAAGTTGTGAAGCAATGAAAGATTGCAGAATTAAAAAGACTAACCATGGTTTTTATCCCACATTTTACTTAGCCTTATATCTTTGTATAGTCTACATTTTTTATTCTTAGTTATCGCTATACCTTTGTGCATAGCAACATGCAATGAACAGATAACATGACATATGAGAAAGAAAGCTGCTGTTTTTAACTTTTCCCAACCGTTGAATTGTTTTGATCTGACACCTTGAATTCTCTTCTTGTTTCCATAGGCAATCATCAAACCTCAGTATGTCGACCACATTCCAAAAGCTGTTCAAGGAAATGTAGGACAAGTACTTGAACAGAAGGATGAGAGGGATATGAAAGCTGAGCTGTGTGTTGACCTTGAATTAAACCAAGTTATTGACCGAAATGTAGGGGATCTGTCTGGTGGTGAGCTCCAGAGATTTGCAATAGCAGTTGTTGCTGTACAAAATGCGGAAATTTACATGTTTGATGAGCCATCAAGTTACCTTGATGTTAAGCAGAGGCTTAAAGCTGCACAAGTCATTAGATCTTTGCTTAGGCCCAACAGGTAATACATACTTGCTATCATGATTATTTATTGAATAAATTTTGCTAGGAATTTGTTATTGAGAGCTATCTCCCTATGTGTCAGCTATGTCATCGTTGTTGAACACGACTTGAGTGTCTTGGATTACTTGTCCGACTTCATTTGCTGCTTATATGGAAAGCCAGGTGCTTATGGTGTGGTTACCTTGCCATTCTCGGTTCGAGAAGGCATCAATATTTTCTTGGCTGGATTTGTTCCAACAGAGAATCTTCGGTTCCGAGATGAGTCTCTTACATTTAAGGTAACGTGCACATGCTACATGAGATCCTTATCTTGTTATGTAGCTTTGACTTTACATTAGGGTTGTACATTTAGATTGCAGAGACTCAAGAAAGTGCTGAGGAGATTGAGACATATCAACGATACAAGTACCCTACCATGAGCAAAACACAGGGAAATTTCAAGCTAACTGTTGTTGAGGGTGAATTTACTGATTCCCAGATTGTTGTGATGCTTGGTGAAAATGGTACAGGGAAAACTACATTCATCAGAATGCTGGTAATTCCACCCCTCTTGGCCTACTTCCCTGGCACTTTTTTTAATGAAAGTCATTGTGAGTCTCTCGTAAATACTGTGTTATCCAAAATCTTGTTCAGTTTGACAGTGTGAGAGATTAAGACTTCGCTCATCATCCTTTGATGTTAATTGTGCATAGATTTCTTCTAATAGTTGATGGGATTTGTTTGTCCTTCATTTCTCTGAAAATAGAAAAGAAATGCATAGTGTTCAACACCAAGTGTATGCATCATTTTTCATCTTATTGAAGCCTGTTGTTATGTCTGGACAGGCTGGGTTGTTGAAGCCCGACACAGTGGAAGGAACTGACATTGAAATTCCTGAATTCAATGTGTCGTACAAGCCCCAAAAGATTAGCCCGAAATTCCAGAATACCGTGAGGCATTTGCTTCATCAGAAAATACGCGATTCTTATATGCACCCTCAGTTTGTGTCTGATGTCATGAAACCACTACAAATTGAGCAACTCATGGACCAGGAGGTTATTAATTTGTCAGGTGGAGAGCTCCAAAGAGTTGCTATATGCCTCTGCCTTGGAAAGGTAATATTATTGTTTCTTTTAATATGAAGTGTTGCTTTATTTGCTTATTGTTTCTCGATTGGTCATAGAATGTTCTGGAGATAATAAATGTTAAATGTTTTAATAGTTTCAAAAGTTTGCATGTAGGATACTATCTTCACATTTCAATTATGTAATTGCCCATGTCTGTTTCTGCTCTCTTATTTATTTGGACCTTCCAGGTCTGCCGCGTCTATGTTATGCTAATACTCCCTTATATCGGAAATATAAGCTGTTTAGGACAGTGACGCTCTCTGCAAGTTAATCATTTGACTAGCGATTTCTATGAAAATATGCAATTTTAGATAATGATGGCTCTAGTAGCGTTAGTATTTTGATTTCAATCTATTGATCATCAAAGCTCAAGTTGTTTAACTGACACAATTCCTAAAAATGGCTTTATATGTATGATCAAGAGGTATTTTGGATTTTGTGTGAGGTACAGAAGTTGGTCACATATGGTAACTATTTGCCTGAGTGACATTTACAACATGATTTTGCTGAACAGTGTTTCTTATTCATGTTTGAATTTCTACAAAGCCCAATCATATATTGTTTTGAGTGGTCAAGTTCAATAGATGGTATGTTTTTAAGTTTTTATGATCGTATACCTGCACTCATTTTACTTGAATATATATAGACTTGAGCATGCATGCTGTTCCTTGTCCATGTTGGTTGGTATGGGGAACAGTGGAATGCAATGGGTCGGAGGAGCACACTCAAGGGTTTTTTAGGTTTCTTAGGGTTTAGGGTGATGCTGCAAGCTTAAGTTTGGGGACAAGTTGTTCGTATGTAGCAACCTGGGGGTGCTTTTGTCATCTTTTCGCTTTTGCCACCTTGTGATTAATAATATTGTCTAATCCTATTAATGATGATGCATGCTGCCATGTCTCTGATATTTAATTGCTCTAAGCATCTAATATACCATTGTTGTACGTTATTGACTGTTGGCTTCTTGATACTTACACTGCTGTATATGTTCAGCCTGCAGATATCTATTTGATTGATGAGCCAAGTGCGTATCTTGATTCAGAGCAGCGTATTGTTGCCTCAAAGGTTATCAAAAGATTCATTCTTCATGCGAAGAAAACTGCATTTATTGTTGAGCACGATTTCATCATGGCAACCTACTTGGCTGACAAGGTCATTGTTTATGAGGGGAGACCTTCTATTGACTGTATCGCCAATGCACCACAGTCTTTGGTATCTGGAATGAATAAGTTCTTATCGGTAAGTGAAGAACAACTAAATATGTCCTGTTATTGAAACATAGGGCTACTTGCTCAACTTTCTTTGCTGGTGCAATCGTATGTGGTCCTCATAGAGTAATTTTCAGTAGTAAAGTAATCAGAGATTTGCACTTAAAACTTGTTCTGGTGTAGAGTCTAGATAGTAGGTACCCTTGGTTGCTTGTTGTTTGAACCTACTGTTCTAATTTTCTTTCTTTTCAATTTTTGTCAGCATATTGGTGTTACTTTTAAAAGAGACCCAGCCAACTATAGGCTTCGTTTAAACAGACCAGGCTCGCTACCACCTTCATGACTTAACATTAGTTTTCAGTAGGATCCAGTAATTCTAGATTTGCACATGGGTGTTTGGTTTGGATCCCAAATGTGTCCAAGCTCGCCAAGCCACATTTTGGTTATTTTGACAACTTTACCCACCATTTGGTTGTGCCAAAATTTGGTTTGGTATTTAATGGCCTTCCTATTTGGCAACCTTAAATAATTTTTTTTGGCCAAAGTTGGCATAATTCACGGCTACCTAATTGGTAACCAAAATGTACTTTGGTAAATTTAGGAGCAAACGAAACAGCACCCAAAAATCGTTTGTTGTGTAGATATATTACCTCTTCATTATTGACTGCATTTTCTTGCACTGACTCTCTTTTGCCTTTCTTTTGGTAGCATCTTGACATTACCTTTAGAAGAGACCCGACCAACTACAGGCCCCGTATAAACAAGCTGGACTCCACGAAGGACAGGGAGCAGAAGTCGGCTGGATCCTACTACTACCTCGATGACTAATCAGCACGTACAGGTTGCACCCTATTTTGTCCATTCTTTGGTGTCTACAATTACCCATATGTTCATCTACTGACTTTCCCACATTCCTGAGTTCAGGATCTTCTCGGAGAGCTTTCCGCTCATGATCTTTCCAGGCCGTGGAAAAGCTTAGGCTAGGTTGAAGCTGCCACCACATCACGGCATGAGACTTGTTGAATAATTGGCTGCAAGGAGTAAAGCGCACCGATTAACTTATAAAGCAGAGCATGCTGTGTTGATAGTTTGATACCGAGTTTTTTGTTGGCTCGATCTATCTATTATGACAAAGGAAGATGAGATCGGTGTTAAAGTCGGGCTTCTCCAGTGGAGAATTATGGCTAGTTTCTGTTTATTTGTTACTCTGTACCTTCGAGTCCATTTGCCGTCGAGTAACTTCCATCCTTGATTTTAGAGATGACACTAAAGTTTTCGAGCAACAATGTGAAAGAAAATCTTATCCGTCTTCGATGAGCCCATGAAAATCTGATTGCCAACGGGTTGATCCCTTTACCTCTTTTTTCGAGAAACATTTTACATGCAAGAAAAAATTAGGCATTCATTCCGGCGCGATGCAACTAGCCGGCCTGGCCCACAAGCAGCGACTCGTGCCAACATTCTCGCTGCCTTCGTTGCGCTGCCACTGTCCCGCCCGTCGTTGAACGGCAACGGGCTGCTGCCACTGAATGGCGGGCCCCACCGGCGCCCTTCCCCTTCCACTCTTCGCTTCGCTTCGCTTACCGGTGACAAGCGAGTGACCGATCTACCACCGGCCCACCCCCACCCACCGCCCGCCCGCCCGCGGGCCACCCCCCCTGCACCGCGCGAGCGAGATCTCCCGCGCGCTCCGCCCCGCCCCCCCATGGATCTGCGCCGCTCGCGGTGCTCGCGGCGGCGCTCGCCGCCCTCGCCGGCGGCTGGTGGGGCCGCGGCGCGGAGGCGTCGATCCACACGTACGACCGGGAGCCCTTCCGCGAGGTGGGCAACGCCTTCCTCCTCTCCGGCGGCAGCGAGGGCATCGTCGCCGACGGGGCCGACCTGGCCGCCCCTCCCTCATCCTTCATCAAGTGAGTACTGAATAAGCACTGAGACAAGCCCCCGCCCACCCGCCCCCTCCTCCTCGTCTTATTATTGCAGAACGCACTGTTTGGGCGTAGTTTCTATAGAAGCTTGCGCGAAGCTAGGCCTCAGGAAACGTGCTGTTCGATTTGAACCTCGGGGTAGCTAGAGCCTGTTACTGGAGATGGAGAATCGGTTGCTGGAGCTGGCGCTGCTTTGCTTGCTTGGTGGCTGGCAATTTGGTCGAAGGTTTTGCTCCTGGGTCATGCATGATCAGTTTGATCACCGTCTGTTTCGTTGTGAAATGCACAAATGGTTGCTGGTTGTGCTGTTGGGAATTCGGGCTTAGTACTGAGAAGGTGCGGGTGCCGAGTGGTGGTTCGGCTTGCTTGAATGTGCTTTTAGCCTTTTTGAACTTTTAGACTGCGAGTAGCACTGCCCATGTTAATCTGAGAGTGAGGTTCTGCAGTTTTTGTGCTCAATTTGTGTTAAGCCAGTATTTTTTGTTGTGTTTTACGCTGGATTGGTAATTCGTGCTGAACTTGCTCTTCTTATATTAAGGGTAGTGCCACCACATTGAGCAAGTGCAGGTTTAGCTAGCCACTGAATTGGAGAATCTCAAGCCATTTGTGTACAATTATCTTTCATCGAACCACAAATGGTTTTTAATCTATGCCAGTGACTTTACTAGTTGGCTACTTTTTTAAGCATTCAACTGTGTGGTGTGGTGCCGAATTTGATATTAACTACATGTCCTGGCTTACTATCTTAGGTTTGTGAATGTTACATTCTGGAGAACCCCGGAAGCTGCGGAATCACACACAAAAATGGCACATAGTACAGGCTTGGTACAAGCTATTCTGTTTGAAGCCGCAGACAGGGATAACATCGGGGGATCTGCCTATGGGGGACAGAGGTCCATATGTTGTACCCCGGACCTCGCTAAACTAGAGGGCTGCAAGCAAGGAGAAGTAATCAGAAGGCCATCCTCTGATGATCCAGATTGGCCCTATGTGCTAGACACACACTTCAGTGCTAATCACCTTTCAGTGAAGCTAGAAGATGAGTCGGTGCGTGTTACAAAGACAGGCATGTACAACTTGTTCTTCATTTCCTGTGATCCAAAACTGAGAGGCCTTACAATGAGTGGGAAGACTATCTGGAGGAATCCTGGTGGGTATCTACCTGGGAGAATGGCTCCTTTGATGAAATTTTATGTTCTCATGTCGCTGGCATATCTGTTGGTAATGATTGTTTGGTTTAGCCAGTACATAAGGTTTTGGAGGGATATCTTGCCAATCCAGAATTGGATCACACTAGTCATTGCACTTGGCCTGTTTGAGATGACACTATGGTACTTTGAATACTTAAACTTCAACAGCAGTGGCGTGCGGCCAGTTGGAATCACAACTTGGGTGGTCACTGTTGGAGCCATCAGAAAAACAGTTTCGCGGCTACTGATCCTTTCTATCTCAATGGGATATGGTGTTGTTCGCCCAACTTTGGGAGGTCTCACTTCCAAGGTGTTGCTTCTTGGACTCACATATTTCCTGGCATCTGAGATGCTGGACATTGCAGAAAATGTTGGAACAATTAATGATATATCAGGCAAAGCAAGGCTTTTCCTGGTCCTTCCTGATGCATTTTTGGATGCTTTTCTCATACTTTGGATATTTACTTCTCTCTCGCGCACTCTAGAGAAGCTACAGGTAAGTTAAATTTAATGTAATTTTTCATGTACTTTATTTTCTTTGTGTAAATTAATACGATCTGATATTAACTTCACAAGTTTCTGCAAATGCTAAAACTTCGCTAGTTAGATGTGTTGAGTGAGGTGACACAGTAATTACTTTTAAGGAAATATGGCTAATTTAGATCTGCTGGAGTGATCAGTATGCTACAAATCCCTAATAGCGGTATTAAGCATAAAACTACACGGGTTCATTTGTTCAGAAAGAAGGCTAGCTGTACAGGCTTCTAAGTAGTTAGAATTATTTTGAAGCCTATTGAATCCTGGATATAGAGATGTGTGATTGTATTGTTTCCTAAACTTGTTACTTTTCTCTTTCATCAGGCAAGGAGGAGTTCCGTGAAATTGGATATATACAGAAAATTTACAAATTCACTGGCTATTTCTGTGATAGCTTCAGTTGCCTGGATTGGTTATGAGGTATATCGATTTCTCTAAATACATCCATAGTGAACTTTTTTATCAATAAAACAGTGTTTTGCTGAATGCTTTCCAACTACATGAGATCATGTTGCTGCCTTTTGGTCCATTATAAGTTTCTACAAAGTTAATGAATATCCAAGTTTTTCATTATCTTCATAAGGTTCTTAAGTTGTACCTTCGATTTTTTTTTAAAGACTCAACCAATGGACATGAGCTCTTTCCTTATTCATGTATAGGGATATATTTGCTCATTACATTTCCACTGAATCCAAAGTATTTTTTTTATTTGATTCCAAATATTTTGTCAAAGAAATGCCTCTTCTATTTTAAAGGAAAATATCATTATCAACATGTCTCTGTTACACTCGCTGTTGTATCCCATCTTGACACCTCACCTTCCACTCAATCTTGAAGATTTTACTTTTAGCAGACTTAGGTTCCAATTCTGACTAGTTTTCCTAAACTAGTGAACCATTGTCCACAATATTGCAAATTTGCAACGAAAGTTGTCAGATAGTGTTAGTCTTATGCCACACTGGATCCAACTATTTATGAGAATGAATGATTTTGCTAATATTGGATAGAAAATTGTATGTATGTCGACGTGTTTCCTTGGCTGTAGTAATCATTTTACTCATCTTATTTGTTTTTACGAAATCTGCTTTAGCCAAGGATCCCTTTTCTAATTAAGATCTACATTAGGAGCTGATGATCCTCTTTTTAATTGACATCTACAATTCTACATTGGTGAGGTTTCACTCAAAATCAGCATACGGTTGTTGGTATCACCACCTAAGGCATGAAACCGGTTGATGAATGACATGCAGTTTTTATCCTATGCATGTGTCAGTACTATTCAAATGCTAATAGATCTGGCTGAAGTTATTCTGATTCATGAGCATCTATCATCAAATCAAAATCTTTTTCTGCATATGTACAAAGATGCAGTTTTTGTACATGAAGATGACGTAATTTCCTCATTGATCAATAACAATTTAAGCTGGTTTACTCATACGAAATTTCTCTCAGAGATTATTCAGTTTTGGAACCTTATAGATTTGAATATCCTGCTTTGTTTACCATGGCTTCATTTTTCAGGTCTACTTCAAAGCAACAGACCCCTTTAGCGAGAGGTGGCAGAGTGCCTGGATCATAACTGCCTTCTGGGATGTTCTCGCATTCGTGTTGCTTGTTGTGATCTGTTATCTGTGGGCACCGTCACAAAGCTCGCAAAGGTAATTCTCTTCCCTTTTGAATGCAATGTGTAATCAACATGTTTGCTGGTTGCTTCTTGTACTTCGAATTGGTCATCCATGATGTGCCAAAATCTTACCAACTTCATTAGAAAATAGCAGTTCTATCTTTCTAGGAACTGCACCATAATAAATATGTGTGTCCTTTGTCCAGATATGCATATTCTGGTGAAGCTGCTGACGATGATGATGAGGAAGCTCAATCCCTGACAAAGGGAGATGGTGAAGTAGGGATGGTAAAGATAGACAAGGACAGGAACGTTGGTGTTAGCAATGCTTACAGTTTGGAAGATGAGGCTGAAGAGGACAAGAGGGAATAGCATTTTCTTGTTTCTTTTGGCTTATGCCCAGGCCCCAGAAGACAAGTGATTTATTGGAGCAAGAATGTTCCAAAGTTACTTCTTTGATAATTTTTAGCGGTTCAATGCCCCTATTACAAGGTTACATAAGGCTGTTGAAGAAGTGCGCGATTTTATGCGTTACCGCAGGAGTAATGGTTCGGGTTTGATGTAGACTTCAGATAGGAGGCTGAGATGGTGCAAATTATTTATGACAATGTACATAACTGTTTTGTTTGGTGGTTGCATATTCTCTGGTGCTTGATCGCATCCTGTATGAAACTGGCGAACCGTGCATTGACAGACTGGTTCCCCCTAATTGAGTCGAAGGATGCAAGTTTTCGTTAAGAATCACAAAGTTGGACCTTAACTATTGAATCAATGAGAAAGGAAAATTTTGAATACAACATTACATAACAAGTTGAGTTTTGAAAGTTGTTTTTGCTGGAGTTGTCTGTTCACAAGGCGCAAACATCACTCCCCTGTGCCATTACAGAACAAGTTCTCAGGTTATACCTCGTTGCCTACAATATATACATTTGATTATGCTGATCAGTTTGTAAACCCTAATACCAACTTGCCTCCAGTATCATTGACACACCTAATGACTGGGGTGCCTTTTCATTTGCTTCTCCCTAACAAATCCATGGAACCCAATGCAGTACATTGCCACCTTCATTCTTCATAGACAGGCAGTGCCATCTTTACAATATATCAAGTATAGAACTAAAGGTATTTGATTCTCTTGATTCAATCAACGGCAAGAGGTTGATCATTCTTCGAAGTCAACTCAGTAGAATTCTGCTCAGCCCATACAGCTGCATCCCTGTACCCAAGCTCATATAACTTGTCGAGAATTTCATCTTCCGCCGGTTCCAGAGCCCAGTTAAACAGCTGCAGTTGGTTTGAGGTAATAAGAGCAAAAGATATATGCAATGGAAGAAGGTACATGCTGGGAAAAATTTAGTAACCTGTCTTGGACTAGCCCTGTTCTCTGGATTGCAGTCTGGACTAATCCCAATCCCTTGCAAACCCAGTCGGCTGGCTGGAAAAGCACATATTCGGACCTACAATGACAGGTAGATGTTACCGATGAGCATCACAACATGAACACACAGGATGGTACATACCACCTACTCATGTTTTTCTTTTTTTGAAATAAAACAACGTTCCCTAGATATCAAGTCTAGTGCTGTTTTGGGCTTCCTTTTGTATGTAGTTTTGATATTTTCTAAGATTTAGCAGAAACATGTCATGTATCAGTATAAACATATTATCTAGAGGTCAAAATAGAAAAAAAATTACCACTAAAAGAAAAAAAGACAACTGATAGCCCTTGTGCTCAGCTTAGCAAGAATCCATAACAAAAACTGCATACGTACAGTTTCAGAAGCAGAAGTGGGTGGCATAAATAATGTAAGGCCCCCATCAATGCATAGCCTGTTACGGAAGAAAGTTGCCGGCCTGGGAGCTAAGTATCTGAAATAAGAACCAAACAATCATTTAACTCTTGTAAGCAAAAGATAACTAAAGAAATATAGTGTTAGGAATGAGCAGTGTAGCTGAATCTTACCCAGGAATAAAAGAGGATGTAATGACAGCATTAATGACATCTTCTTTCGAGTCAAATTGGTCAACTAGTAAGCCCCTAGGCCTCCATGATAGCTGAGTAATAGCAACTGCATGAGAAGAATATAAATATTCTTTACTTACTGAGAACAAAATGCCAGATGAATGCATAGTCAATATGGAGAGTCAACACTAGCACAATATTGCTTACCACGAATCCTTCCATTGCATCTGATGTGCAAATCATCTGGGAGAAACTTGTCAAGGACATCCCTGAGCACAGCCTACACAAGTGGATATGATTACAAGGCTTGAGGCAAAATCCAATCAAATTCATTCAGCTTAATAAATAGCTGCTTAGGGACCAAATGCCATATGTCTATGATGCTCAACTATTTTGCAGAGGAAGTTTAAGGATATGCCAGTTTTAAATATTTAGTTCAATCATAAATGATTACAGTAAGCACTAATTATCAAAAAAATCTTAGAAACTACGATAATACAATTGGTAAATATAAATGAAAAATCTACCATAGTTTGAGTATAATGCAATAATGCTCGGTGTGATTAAAAATAGACTTTATTTGGGGAAAAAAGAAAGGAAGAGTAAAAACATACCCCAAGCCGAAATGCAGTACCGTTACTCCGGCAGTTGTCAGCTAGATCTTTGGTCACCTGCAGAGCATCCTGCATTGTGTTCCCGGATGCAATCACTGCACAGATTATGGCACCAGCTGATGAGCCAGCTAACGGGGTTCTCTCCTAATATATGTTATGGAGAAAGAAACCATTATAAGAAGTGCTGCACGATAGCCAACAGAAGAAATAAAAGATAATAATGTATCACAGATAAGTCGTGAATCCCATAGACATAAGCTCCCATGCATAATTGTAACAAACCATCATAGCACATACAAACAGAGTGGAATGATATGCAGAGCTACCGCAAAAACTAACAAGCTAGTAAGCTGAAGAACCAAGGCAAACTCGACCATTATTCCTGTACTATACTAAGTTTTTTGCTACAGATTTGTAACAATTATACTAATCCAGAACATCGGCACATATCACAGTTCATTCAACCCATGTAAAGCTAGATTGGCATCCACAATTCTACATGGACGATAGGAACATTGAGACGGGAGGCGAGGCAGCCGGGGGCAGGTGTACGTACAGTGATGTAGCCTTTATCCATGAGGTACTGCGCGGCGCCGAGGTGGTAGGGGAAGAGCAGCCCCGCGGCGGAGAAGCTGAACCCGGGGGTGGTGAGCTCCCTCCTCCTCCGCTCGGCCTCCACGTCCTCGGGCCGCTGCTCCCACACCACCCCGTCCCTCGCCTCCACCTCCTCCACCGCCGCGCCGCCGCCCCCGCGCCGCGCCCCGGTCCCGCGCAGCAGCAGCGCGGCCAGCCCCAGGAACAGCTCCCCCGTCCTCACCGCCAGCGACCTCCTCTCCTCGGCCGCCGGGACGGCGGCATCCGGAGGCGCCTCCGCCGGAGCCGGCGAGGGCTCCGGGTCCCGCCGGGCGGCGGCGCGCGCGAACAGGAGGTTGAACCGGGACGGGCGCGCCGCGGTGGGAGCGGGAGTGGGAGGGGTTGGCGGCAGCTGGGGCTTGCGAGGGAGATGGGAGGAGGAGAAGGAGGAGGAAGGCAGGAAGGTGATGAGGGAGGCCATGAGGGCTCCTCCTTGCCGGCCGCCGCCGCCGCCGACTCGCGCGCACGCGCGAAGCATACGGGGCCTCGTCGGATTCGCCTCTGTCGTTTTGCGCGTGGAGAAATCGAAGTGTAAAAAAAAATAGAAAAAGACGAGAGATATATTTGTGGGATTCATTTGACCCGTGTCGGTGTCGGCCTCCAAATGTTTAAGGGTGCTCCCGGGGAACGGCCCACGGGCCGTAAGTTCGATGGGCCCAAGAGCACGTTCCACTACTAAAAAGTCGCCACCAACTCCAAACTGGCCCTGGTTAGCCCAGAGACCAAGACCTATTATGTGCTTGCTTGGAAAAAAACATGTGAACTTAGAGGGAAAACAGGTGCCACATCACCTGTAAGCCATAGAAAAGGCTGAGGGTCAAAATAAAACGGTACTGATAGTTGGGGTGCTAGATTTATGCAGTCTTAGAGTTAAGGGTGAAAATTGGAGAAACAAAAGTGTTGAGGTGTCAAAATTGGACTTACTAATCCTATTGCATTGACAACTTGCCGCTTCTGAGTAGAGATATAAAGAAATAAAGTCTTCCATTCTAAAATGTTAGCGATTAGCCTCTTCTTTTTTTTAGAGGTTAGCGTTTAGTTTTTTTTTTTGTGTTTACTCTAGTACCAGTTGGTCTGATATACTGTGTGGATGCAAATGAAGTGGGTAATTTTGGTTTGTCCAAACTAGTGGAGTAAGAACAGATACGGAAAAATATGGGACATAATAGAATACATAAAATCATACCCACCAGTATCCACTCCCATTGGTATGTGAAGAGATCGAGGAGCGGTCTGATGCAGAAGCAGGTTAGAGATGTTCAAGTAAGATAAAACACAATTGAAATACGAAAAAAAGCTCAAGACTTTTTGTTACATTCTATCTTATATTTATCCATTATAGTCTCCGAAGTACATAATGCATTCTAAGTGCATACTATTGCATTTTCTCTCCCCTAAAAATTGTTCCAAAGGAGAGCGGTTAAAAGGCTGACCTGTCATGCATGGAGTGTTGAGCATGCAAACTCTCGGTTTCCCTTTTCTAGAAAATGGAAAACATCCTTCTCTGGCTTGCCCAGCCTAATCACCGTGCAATTGTCCTTCACGCATGCCACGGCCATTGCGAGCAACTTGGCCTCCTCCTCCACTCACCCCATGCAACAAGCCCTTTCCTTCTTGCTTTACACCACAACTCCATGGTGGAGCAGAAAGAGGGATTTTGGGAGAAAAATATGGACAAGGGAGACTACTTCATTCATATTGATGATGAGGATGGAAGGAAGCTACTTCATTCATATTGATAAGGATTGATGAGATCATGACCATATGACGTGCAAGAAGAAGAAATATGAGATGTTCACCGATGTAGGGAGAACAATAATAATTTATTTTACCCGTTTCTCTATTGGCATGGTGGCAACTTCATTAAATGTTTAGTGGCAAACTAAGTGTGTTTTGCATACCAACGTAATTGGATAGAGGGTAAGAACTCAGTTTACTACGACTTGGATGATGTTATAACAACTTCAGTAAAAAACAGTCATAGCAACTTATGTAGATAGATATAAAAACTCACTAGAAACTTAACATTCCAACATATGGATGTACCTCACATCTGGTAAGTGTAGCAAGTCCAAATCCCTCATTTCATATGTTTCCCTTCACCTCCTCCGCTGGCCTCATAAGCCTCGTGCCCAGTGTGCAATGATCTGACGATGATGGAATGTGTTTTACAATAGTTCCAATGTTTAAGTAATTTTAGTTTCTTGACTCGCGGCAACAATAATTCAGAGTGCGTAACATTTTAAATCCTATAAGTAATTTGCTGTATAGTGGCTTTAGCGAGTGTTTATAGCAATTTTAGGTAGTGTTTTTCAGCTACTTGCTTAGTTCAATTCGTTCGTTAACAAATTTACATACAGTTTGTTCAACCATTACATGCAAATTCTTTAATTCCTTAACAAATTTAAATACAAATTCTTACTCCAAGTTTCTCCGACATATATTCCTAATATGGATCTTATATTGTTGGGCTCATTATAAGGAACATAATTGTGCAAATTAAATCCAGAATATACACCATATGAGAGAGTTATGATCATTTAAAAATGATGAATGGACTGCTCATTTGTTCCAACAACTTGGGTGGACATGTGCCACTTAGCCTACATCACGATTTGCCTAACCACCGGGGGGAGGGATGGCCTCGACAATTAGTGGCGGATCTAGAATTTTACCACAGGGTATGCCGAAAAAAAATCTTATACAATTCGATAAAACCATTTACAATTCGATAAATTCAAAGATTAAGCTAGAAACAATAACAAATCATAATATAAATAGTTCAAAATATAACATAAAAGAAACTTACAATATTACTTGTCTGCTTTGTTTACCCGCCACTTTTTGAATGACATGTCTTGATTATATCTTCTTCATTCACTTGGAAGAAAATATCCAATGTGACTAGACAATCATCCAAAACACTATCACCTAGCTTATTCCTTAACTTTGTTTTCACTTTAACCATTGCAGAAAATAACCTTTCAACACTCGTTGTTGCCACTGGTAAAAGCAATATCAATTTGAGAAGCAAGTAAACCATATCATACACTTTGTGCCTCTGTGTTTGAACAAGCTTAGCTGAGAGATCGACGATGCTGTCTAGACCGTTGAAGCTATCATCTCGTCGCATGTCATCAATATAATTATCAAGTTGCAATTCAAGTTTTAGCAAATCATTGTTTGGAGAAGTCCTTAGGATAAAATTCAGCCAATCTGCGTACCTTCTGTGCATCAAACGAAGCAAATGAATTGGAAGGACTAAAGGTTGATATACACGAAAGTAGCTCCATATTGATCTCATCAAACTGATTATCAAGCTCTTGACTAATTTGATCAATGACACCAATATATACTTCTCTTCTAAAATGTTCATCATTTGTTTGGTTTCGGGTACGGGCATACCTTGCTGACTTTCCATATGGCACATAATCACCATCCATAGCAAGAACTTCAACATCATATTTAATGCAAAAAGAAGTGACCCTCTCAAGGAAGTGTTCCCAACCATCAGACCTTAACTGTTGCATTTTGTTCTTTGCCACATTAACAAGGGAGATTGCATTAAGAATATCTTGATCCCTTCTCTACAAACACTCGGATAACTCATTTGTGTATCCAAGAACAACAAACATTAAGTGCACAAAGAAAATAAACTCAAAAGTTTCAAATGCTCCGAGCACAAAATGTATCTTTGTCCAATCATCCTTATGTGAAATATCATCACCAAGATCAATGAGCACATCATGGATTGAGGAATACATTGTAATGATGCTGCATATAGTTTTGTAATGAGAGCCCCATCGAGTTTCACCAGGCCTAGGCAAACTCATCTCTTGATTTAATCCACTCCCTGATTCAAGCTCACCAAACTCAAGTGCTTTCTTGATATTCTCAAGCCTAGCAGTTTGAAGCATACCATAACGCTTGCAAGAAACTCCAATAATATTCAATAAGATAAATACTTGATCAAAAAAGCTTTTACAATCAGTATTTCTCTTGGCAATAGCAACAAGAACTAGTTGGAGTTGATGTGCAAGGCAATGAATATAATACGCAGAAGGTGATTCTTGCATGATCAATGTTTTTAGCCCTTTAATATCTCCTTTCATATTGCTGGCCCCATCATAACCTTGACCTCTAATTTCAGTCATAGTCAATCCATGACTAACAAGTAAACCCTCAATAGCTTCCTTAAGTGACAAAGAGGTAGTATCATCTACATGAACAACTCCAATAAAGTGTTCACAAGGCCTTCCAAGTTTATCCAATAACGCAAGTAAAGAGCTAGTTGTTCTTTATGTGATATGTCACTGGACTCATCAGCTAAAATAGCATAGGGCTTATCATCAAGTTCTTCAATTATTTTCTTTCTAGTTTCTATGGCACAACAATGAATAATTTGCTTTTGTATCTCTAGGCTAGTTAAGGTGCAATTACCTGGAGCATTATTCAAGACATACTTGTTCACTTTATCACTATTTCCTGCAAGAAACTTCAAAAGTTCAATCAAATTTCCTCTGTTGCTAGACTCTTCTTTTTCATCATGTCCACGAAATACCAATCCTTGATGCAAAAGAAACTTGATACATCTAAGTGAATATGTCAATCTTTTCTTATAAAGATGAAGATCCTCATCAGTCCACTTCTCAATGTGATAATCAATTGCTACCTTGGGATTTATAAAACCAATGTATCTCTCCCGAGCTGCATTGTGTGGTATAGAACCACTATGTTTGAGAAGTGCTTTGTTTCCTATATTCCATCCTCCAACAATAAATGTATTTGACCCAGTACCCTTCTTGAACAAGTAGCATATAAAGCAAAACGCAGAATCCTTCTTGATACTATATTCAAGCCACTCATGATTATACATCCATACAAAATTGAATTGGCGATCCCTACCTCCAATTTTTCTTGATGGAAAATCATCATTAATAGGTTTGAATCGGCCTTTAATAATATATGCTCTTCGAATTTTATCTTAATCATTAACATGATAATTTTCAATGGGCTACCTTTCACTTGGATCATGTGGAAGGCGATTGATGTCATAAATCAGCGGTTGTGATGCAGGTGGTTGTAGTGGCAGAGGCGAGGGCACAGGATCCGCGATTTCTTCAACTACCACTCTATCATGCTCCTGATTATGTTCTTCCACAAAAGTTTCAACTGGAGATGGGACAGTGTTTGAAGCAGCAGTAGCTGCTGCCTTCTTTGCTGCGTGTTTCTGAAAAAGAGATGCAATATCTTTGCCTCTCTTCATAATCCAACCGTTCTGAAAAAAATAATGTCTATGTAATGTAAGTACAACAACTAACTCTATTATAGCAAAACAAACAGGTAATGATAGAATCATGCTTTAAACTTTTGGGTAGAAAACTTACAAATCACAGCCTCACACGATATTAATTTAAGAATGTTGATGGATTGATGTTTCGTTCAATAAACTCACGAACTAAAATAAAAAAAAGCACTCATACATAAATAAATAAAAATATTTAAGAATATAAGTTTTTTTAAATAAGAAAAAATAGAAGATAGATTCATCTTAAACCTTCTTGTGGACGATGAGAAGTTTTCCTTGTGGACGATCAGAAGTTTTCGCGCAACGGCACAAAGTCCCACGCGCAGTCGCGCAGATGCGCTGGTCGGCCCGGGTGGCCTAGCACGGCGGCCGGCGGCGTTGCCACGGAGTACGTGAGGAGTCGTGGTGGTCTAACGTCTGGCGGGCGGACTGTGGAGGAGTCGTGGCGGCGCCGGGCAGAGGGATCGTCGAGTCATCAAGTCTTGGACTATCATGACGCGTCGAATCGTCTGTTGGGCCTGGGCGCCGTGGCAGAGCCACAGAGGACTAGGGTCCAGGGGGGATCACGGGAGGAAAGGAATCATCACAATTGTGGGGAACGTAGGCTCCTGCCTCTTGGCGGCCTGGCGCCTGTGGGCTGCGGGCTGCGGCTCGGTTTCCAGGCGCGAAGCTGAATCGTCACCTAAGCGCGAAGCTGAATCGTCGCGGGGCACGGTTTCTAGGCGGGCGGCAGGCGCGATGGATGTACAAGGTGCTGGGGCCCAGGGTATGCCAGGGCCCCTGTAGCTCCGCCCATGAGATCCAAGGATGTTTATCAAAGGTGGTGGTGATTTCAGCATGTTTGCTCCATAGACTTGCCTGTTCAAGAAACGTAGTGAGGTGGAGTCTTCTATGTACCTTCAGGATGACCGGCTCATCATAGAATGCAATGTCACCATTTTTAAGGAGTCGAGGGTATTTGAAACCATATCATGCCCAAAAATTCAGGTGCCACCATCAGACATCATCGAGAATCTTGGCAAGTTGTTGGAAACTGGGAAGGGATCTGATGTCATGTTCAGTGTTGGAGGACAAACTTTCATGGCACACAAGTTTGTGCTTGCTATGTGGTCACCTGTCTTTGAGGCACAACTCTTTGGGCCAATGAAGGAGGCAACATAACAGTGTATAACCATTGAAGAAATGCAACCTTCTATTTTTAATGCTCTACTCTATTTCATTTATACTAATTCATTGCCTGCCATGGATGATATTGTGGGAGGTGATCGTGCTGAAATGATTCGGCACATGCTTGTCGCTGCTAATAGATTTGCCATGGGTAGATTGAAGTTGATGTGCCAAAGCATGCTATGTGACGATCTCAATGTGCAAAATGTTGCAACTACATTAGCTTTAGTTGATCAACATCATTGCGATACGCTTATGGATGCTTGCATTGAGTTCATATCCTCTTCAACAATGGATGATGTAGTGGCAACAAAGGGGTTTGTGGATCTCAAAAGGAGATGTCCTTCTGTTTTAGTGGATGCATTTGTCAGGATGAGTAAACAAGAACACAGATGAGAAGCTTGTTGTTAGCAGACATATTCAGCTAAGGACTATGATGACTTTACTTGCTAATTTATATGGATTGTTTTGCACTCTCCCAAGGTCAGCTCATGATAAGCTGAAAGTAGTAATGGTTACTATAGTAAACTGACTAATATGTTCTCAAGTGATTTGGTTATCTTCACCATTAAATTTAATAAAATCAGGCATACGTCAACCAATAGGAAAGGGAACATTATCAAACTCAGCACTATATGGCTTTTGGTACAACTTAGCAATGCCAATATCAACACCAAGCTTATTTCTCATTACATTAGCCAAATCTTCTTTAAATTTAGTAAATTCATTCCAATTAGAATTATTTGGTTGTTGTGGTGCTATTGTTGGAGGTATGCCCTAGAGGCAATCATAGAGATCATGATATTCCAAATGTATCCATGATTTGTATATTGTGTTCATTGAATATCCATTGAAGGCTACTTGAATTGATTTGCAATTATGTGAATTGTATGTGAAACTCTTTACTTGTATGGTTATTCTAAAGTTGTCCCTAGTCGGAGTTCATGTGAGGACACACATGAATATTAGACTAGCACATGTATTAGTTGATGACTATGTTTCACAAGTCATGGACATGGAGATGTTGAACTAATAATGTGGACACATGTGGAGACATGTGCTAGGACTGACCCAACACGAGAAGTAGTTCTCTCTTTAAACAACATATACGCTTTGTCCTTAGACCTGAGATTGTCCCATGGATTCTAGATGTGGATCGACCTACTTAGGGGCTATCAAACGCTACGCCGTAACAGGGTAGTTATAAAGGTAGCTTTCGGGTTTGTCAAGAAGCATGCTATGAGACATGGTCAGTCAAGATGGGATTTGCCCCTCTCTGATTGAGAGTGATATCTCTGGGCCCCTCGAGTGATCGGATCCGAAAATGCATGGCCATGCTACGTACGGTTAAGAGTTAACCAACAAAGGGATTCCGAATCACAGGATCGAGAAAGAGCGGTCAGCTTGAAGCTAGACCAAATATCGTGAGGCAAAGGGAATAGCATGTATATTATGTTGTGATGGTTCGTCTGATATGATCTTCGTGTGCGCATAGGAGTTGGCACGTCTTGCTAGAGGCCGCTACCGACTATTGGGCCGAGTAGGAGTACTCGGGCCATGTCTATACGTATCCGAACCCATAGGGTCACACACTTAAGGGGCTGGAAGCCCAATTCGGATCTGATCCGAGTTGGATTAGGTTTAGAAGTACTAATGGGCCTCGGACCCAGAGGCCCATCAGGAACCTCTATAAATAGAGGGGTGGGGGCGCCCTAGGGTAGACACCTTTTGGCGAAACACACCTGCCGCGCCTCCCACGCCCTCGCCTGTTGCAACTGGCAGATCTAGCAGTCCGGCTTGCGACGCTTCCTCCCTGCACGTGTGGATACCTTGGAGGTGTTGCGCCTGCAGCACTTGGACGAGCCGCCGACGAGCCGCCGACGAGCCACGACGAGCCGACGACGAGCCGCGGCACCGGAGGCGATCTTGTTGCACGTGGACGAGCTGCTGAGAAGCTGCTGGACGTGATCGACTACGTACGACTACGTTGATCGACTACGTACGACTACGTGATCGTCTTCACTGCATCGACGCATATCTACATCTTCCGCACCAGTAGTGCGTCGAGTGGTAATCCCGTGATCCTTATACGGCAGTTCTTCCTGGTTATACGCGGTAGATTTTTTTGAATTGCGCTAGTGTAGCCTACCTCGTATCCCATCAGCTATAACTATTGTATTCATCTTATTCAAATGGAGCATGCTATTAGCTAGAGTGAGCTTATAAGCTTTAAAAATACCGTCGTTATGAGATTAGGTGATGACGATGTATGCACTGTTGTACTATAAAGGTACAGAATTTTCAAGTCCACTAGTACAGCTAGGAGCAGACGAACTAGGCACAACAGCAAGTGGCACAGGCTACTCGGGCACAACTGGGTGCGCACTGGTCAGACCGGTTGCCTAGACTGGTCTAACCGCTCCAGCCATGTTCGGCTTTGGCAGTTGAACCGGCAGCGTCTGACCTGGGAAAAAGTTGGGTGGCATGCCATACAGCGGATTTTCAAGACTAACCCCTAGCGTAGCCGACGAGCTAGGATGCACTACCCCACGTGGATCAATTTGAGGAGCATTGCTACTTGTAACATTATTAGCAGATGAAACAGATTTCCCCTTTTCTATGTCTTCTAGTCGTTCTAAACGTGCAATGTAAGAAGCAAGTAGCTCATCACTACCCAAAATGTGTTGATTAAATTTCTCATTAAGCACAGATGGGTTAGGGTTGATTTGCTTAGAGTGCCAATTACCTCAACCTTATTGTCGCTCATCTTGAACGAGGGCATCACAAAATCTTGCACTCTTGTCACCATGCCCTGGCGATCCTTCTTGAAGCCCATCAAGAACTATGTCTTGAAGTACTCCTTCACCGCCAAATACTTCTGGTGCTCTTCTTCACTGAGATCTTCAATAGATGCCGCGATGATGTTGTCCTTGTTGATTTTTGTAGTAGATCCATCTAACTAGGGTTTGATAGAATGGTTGCAGAAACTAGATCTTTCTTCCCTAGCGGAGTTGCCAAAAATGCGGTGATGCTTTTTCAGGTCAACACACCAAATGCGCTAGATCGCGCGGTTGTCAAAACTCTCCTCGCATGGCTCCTGCCCTTGGCTGGTCAGATCGGTTTGCATAGGGGTGGCGTGAAAACCTACGATCACCACCTCGAGAGGGACCCCATCAGGGATGGTATGCCTAGGGTTGTTCTAAGATCAGCAGGCCACTTAGAATGTCCTCAAACGCCGTAGAGACGAAGGAGGAAAGCAAAGGGATTGGAAAAGATTAAGGTTTGGAGATAAAAGTAAAGGTAAATATTTTGATCAATTGGGTGTTAGCCTCAATCGGTCGCGGCCCTTTATATTTATAGGGTGGGGGAGGTCTTACTCTACAAGAAAATCCTTTTACAAATCCTAATCTACAAGGATTCCTCAAATTTACTCGGACTAGGATTGGACCGGTCAAACCGCCTGTACCCACCGGTCAGACTGGTTGATTTTGCCAGATTGGCTACAAAGCCCCAGACCAGTCAGACCGCCTGGAGGAACCGGTTTGACTGGTCAGCCCAGCCTGATTTGGCTTGGGTTACTCAGCGCAATAGCCTGTCGTGGTGGCAATGTGGCTGCCGCATCAGCATGGTCCTCTTTGAGGAGTTTGGCCAGATCCTGGTGATTTGCCTTAACCTTTGCAGCACAGTTGGATGCGCCAACCCTTACAAAATGTTGAAGCAGCTCATTGTAACGGTAGTCCTGCTTCTTCTTTCCAGAACAGAATGGGCACCTAAACCAGTCACTGTCCAGCCTTGCTAGTTTGCCGAACTTCATGTTCAAGTAAGACTTCTCAACATAGTCATCAATGTATGTTCCCCTTAGTTCTGATGATTCGTCGGAGCTGCACACCATTGCAGACCCAAGAGAGAGACAGCTAGTGCCTACGTAATTTACTTAGTTCTAATTGTTCGTTGGAGCTGACCTAAGAGAGAGTCGGCTGCTTCAGAACAGAGAAAGTGAGGAGGGAAGGAAAAATGAAAGGCACAAGGGCACACAGGATATTTACAACAGCGGATCCTACGCCCAGGTTACGTGGCGTGCCTACGTGGACAGCCAGCTGGGATGAGGGACAGGATTGAACATGAATAATAGAGTTAGAGGATCAAATTGGACCATTCGAGAGTTGGGGAACGAAGCTGACCCAAGGGCAAGAGTTTGAGGACGAAATTAGCTATTTTGCCATTATTAATCGGCATTTGCTAGTTGGATTTTTCTTTTTCTTTTTCTTCTTTTACTATAGTCTATTCGCGGATTATTTTTCTCCCCTTCCGTCTATTCTTTCAATGAAAAATTCTTTTTGATTTTTTTTATTTTGACTTAACTCTTATTCGGTAAACACGATTGTGTCCAGCTAATCGCAACTCTTGCTAGGTTGCGATTCCGTTTGGGAGTTGCCTGCAACAGTCTGCCACGACTAATATTTGCACATGAGTCCTTGATGCTTGTATTGATACACATGCTCGAGTTGTGGTGTTATCGCTGAATCCAACCGGTACTCCTGCATTACCATTTGTGGATCCCAAATGAGCCTGCTATATCTAAACGGTTGGTTAGGAATATCTATGAAGATATATTATCCGAAACGTTAAGAATGCTACATTTCTGCGTCGCGAGGATTTGCAGCCATTGTGATTAAAGACGAAATTCGTACAGTATTTTTTTTTCTTCTCTCCGAGACTGAGGTGAGCACGTAGCACGTTAGCTCTCACGTGCACAAGCATCGCAACTGGCGAGAGCGAAGAAAGCTACGAGCCCCAGGCCCCTCTCAACGTCACCACTGTCCACTGCAAGTCTGCAGGGAGCAGCACGCTGCTGCTCCCACACCGTTTTTGCTGCAGGAGTTACCCTTTTACCCCCGACACTCCTCTCTCGTCTCCCCTTCTCGTTTTCCGCCGGTTCGTCATTCCAAGGCTCGTCGAACCGGACGGAACGGGGCTCACCGTCATCAAGGATTATCAAGAGGCAATTCCCTACTTGCTATTATCATGGCAACGACCGGAGTCCAAGAATGGCAGCAGCTCGATCTTTGCGTGATGGCGGCGCTGTAGAGGAAATTCATCGACTGCGGATGTACTGATGGGCTCACCCTCGATGAAGAACGGCGGCATCGACGGGAATTTCGGCTCGAATTGAAGCCGATGGGCGGCATCCGGGCTTCACACCGGCGGCGGCGCTCGCTCCATCAAGCTCCAAGCGGCGGTGGCGGCGGCGTCGCACGAGGGCTGGGCGAGTTGAGTAACGAGGCATGCGGAGTCCGGGGCCAAGGCGTCGTCGCGACTCGTGTCAGCCATATTGGCTCCGGTGACGTGCGCTTGAGGCACGAGAAGATGGGAAAAGAAAAGAGGAGAGGCAGAAGATAAGGGCAAAATGGTCATTGCAAGCTGCTGTTAGCTGCCGTTTCAGTCAAATTACCCCTTGTTTACTTCACCCCAACTCCCAACTTTGTCACTATGCAAAAAGAAGATTCTCCATCACATCAAACTTGCGGTACATGCATGGAGTACTAAATGTAGATGAAATTAAAAACTAATTGCACAGTTTTGTTGTACTTTGCGAGACGAATCTTTTGAGCCTAATTAGTCAATGTTTGGACAATAATTCACAAATACAAACGAAACGCTACAGTGTGCTACAGTGCCAGCACAGTAATTTGGCACCTCCCAATTTGGCCAACTAAACAAGACCTAGACGGCAGTGGTTCTAAGGGAAAAAAAAGAACTAGTGGCACATGAGCCACAACAAATTTTCGATATGGAATTGCGAACTTTTTTAATGGCGTGGAAGGAATTGTCTCCGTTATCAAAGAAAAAAAGTATCCTTTCTCGGAAAAAAAGAAAAGAAAAATTATCCTACTCATGCGACCTCTCCAAGATTCCTAGTCCTCGCGGCGGAACCAGATGTCGAGATCCACTCCAGTCGCCGTCCATTCCAGTTCCAGCCAATGGAGCCTGTTCTCGGGCGTTGGAATTTTTTATTTTTTTTATTTTTTATTTTAATATTTTGCAAAAATATATGGTCTAAAAAATTTACAAATCTACACCTATACCGCCGTTTGAAATGGCGGAAGTAAACTACCGCTAATTGAACCAGCGGTAAGTTCCCACCTCTGAGCAGTATTCATATAAACTTGAATGGAGATAAATTTTATATGAAAATTGTAGATCTCGACAATATCTACAACTTTTTAGTTCAAACTTTTTTCATTTGATATCATATTGGTGCTCAAATAATTGACACAAGTTTCAGATCTAAAATTGATCTGAAATTCAAATTTTAGATCTGAACCTAAGCATTCATATAAACTCGGATAGAGATAAGTTTATATTAAAATTGTAGTGTCGATGAGATTTACAACTTTTTAGTTCAAACTGTTTTCATTTGGTGCCATCTTTGTACTCAAATAATCGAAATTTTAGAACTGAAATTTGTGTTGATTATTTGAGTACCAAGATGACAGCAAATGATAGATCTTGTCGAGATCTACAATTTTCATGTAAAGTTTATCTCTATCTAAATTCATATGAATTAGTTATGATTTTTTGAGAGTGTCCTGCTCAGAAATATAAATTAGTTATGATTTTTTAAAAGTGTACTGCTTAAGAGAGAACTTGCCGTCGGTTCAACTAGCAGTAATTTGCTACAGTATACTACCTGCCGTTTCGAACGGCGGTATAGGTATAGATTTGCAATTTTTTTTGTTTGACCATATTTTTTCCAAAATACTAAAATTAAAAATTAAAAAAATTCCGGACGTTGACTGCACCCCCCCAAATCTACAGCACGCTCTTGATCACCGCCGTGATCTGCCCCATCGCCGTGGCCTCACCAAGGCAAAGCCAAAGGCAGCCGCCGACGACTCAGATCGAGATCCCACCGATCCGGTCCGGGTCTAGCGGTAGGATGGGGATGGGGCGATGTGCAGTCGGCGTTCCTCTTCAGTAGAGACAGTCACTGTTGCAGCGACGCTGTTCCAGCTCCGACAGGCTCCCGGCATGGGAGATGGGGACGGACGCCCACGCCGTCGCCGACGCAACGCCAGAGCCGCACCGACGCCGCCGGCAGCCCGGCGACACTGCTCTCTCGTTTCTCGCTCTAGAGATCGTCAGATCGATCAGGACCCGCTCTACTCTCGTGCCAGTAAACAAGAAAAGCTTTGACTACGTGTGGAATCTCACTCGATCAGTGCTCTTCAAAATCGACGGTTCAAAGTTCAAACCTATCCTAAAACAACAGGAGGAATTTTTTTTAAAAAAAATGAACAATAGGAGGATTTGATGCTGCAGATGAGATCTTATCTTTGGGTTTCATTCCTTCAAATCCAATCGTTACGACTCGTTCGTTAAAAAGAGGCCCAA
>NC_028457.1:28145302-28146575 GCF_000263155.2 Setaria italica
CCCAAATCTCTCAGTGTTTGATACTGCGATTTTAACACCCAAACAAAATGTACAGCACACTGACGCCCGCTTCCATTTCCATTCATAAAGTATCGCTTCATACTACTATTAATCACCCATCCCGCCGCCACCGCCGCCGCGGCCAATCAACCCGCCATCAATTCATCACCGCGCGGCGGCGGGGTAGTCGAACGGCAGCGGCACGACGCTGTCGCTGAGCGGCGCGGCGTGGCGGAACCCGTAGGCGCGGAGCACCTGGTCGTCCGCGAACGCCAGCGCGCGCCGGATCCCCTCCGCGCACCGCCGCCGCGTGTACTTGCGGTCCGGCGCGCCGCCGCAGGGCTGGCACCCCGTGAAGTGCGTCACGAACGGCCGCCGCCACCCCTTCTGCCCGCCGCCCGCGGGGCCGGGGACGGTTCCCGACCTCCCCACCGCCGCGTCCCGCGCCGCCGCGTACCGCAGGTGCTCCCGCTCCGCGTGCCGCCGCCGGAGCCCCGAGCTGCCGCCCCTCCCGCCGCGCTCCACGGCCTCGTAGCGCTTGGCGACGCCGTCGAGCCGGTCGACGATCTCCGCCCAGTACCCCTGGAAGTAGTACCCCGTCTCGAGGAGCGTCCGGTTCCCCCACCGCGCCGGGTGCTTGGACAGCAGGTACACGAGCGCCGACTGGTCGTCGGACTCGTCGTTGGGCTTCCCCTCGAGCTCCTCCCGCAGCGTCTTCCCCCACGCGGCGTACTCCGGGAACGCCGGGCCCATCCGCGCCCACGCGTCCATGAGGTCCATCGACCACTGGCAGTTCCGGATGAGGAACACGCCGGCGTTGAGCCCCACCCACGACCGCTCCTCGTACACCTCCCCGTCCCACCCGTACACCACCAGGTCGTGGCCCCCGTACCGCTCCAGCGGCAGCGAGAAGTCCATGTCGGTGAAGACGGCGTCGGCGTCGACCCACCACACCCACTCGGCGTCCGGGTGCGCCAGCATCGCGGCGCGCACGGCGGGGATCTTGGCCCAGTAAGCCACCATCGACGGCTCCAGCAGCGCCGTGTTGTAGAGGAGCTCCAGCCCGTGGAGCCGGCAGTAGTCGAGCTTGTTCTTGAGGAAGCGGAGCAACGCGTGGTCCCCGCCGGCACCCCTGCAGGGCTCCGGCTGCGACCCCGTCACCATCACCACGCGCCGGGTCACCGCGGGGGAGGCCGGGTCGAGCCCGCGCGTGCGCAGCCACGACGCGCGCTTCGCGTCCCAGCCGGTGAGGCGGGTGTGGACGGAATAGGAC
>NC_028457.1:28146675-28163249 GCF_000263155.2 Setaria italica
GTGCGGGGGAGCCGAGCGCCGAGGTGGCTCGCGTTTCTAGGCGGGGAAAAGGCGGGCGAAAGCCAAAGGGGATGGCGCGAGGTGGCTGCTCTTTTGACGGGAGATGCCGAGCCGAAACAGCGGGCTCGGCCGGGGCGGGAGCAGCGGCCGAGAAAGCGGAGGAATACTCGGGGCGGGCACGGGGTTGGGGGGACCTGGGGATGGGCACTGTGTCAGCCTCAGCCAGTGTCGGTCGCACGTGACGGGTGTGTGGTGCCGCCGCGCGGTCAGAGCGAGGCGCGGGACACCGTGCCCGTGACGGTGCGTGGGGCGGGCCGGCGCGGCCGCGCGGGCCCGCGTTGGAACACACGGGTGTATACGTACGTATTGATGACTGGCTGTATACTGTATACGATACGCGAACACGCGAATACGTGTTGGGAGCGGAATGCACGCGCCTGCGCAAGGTGCTAAAGGAGTACTGTAGGGATGGATATAGATGTAGAAAAGATAGCTAAAACGTTATGGATACATGTATATGTATCCGGTTTTGATACAGATATTAAAAATATCATCTTTATTCTTTTGTTACTTTTCTCTATCTCTACAACTAATAAGGATGATTAAGTGGGAAAAGGTCCCATACCCGACGTCTACGAACCGTCGTCGGCCTCGCGCGTCGTCTTGCCGTTGATCGTTTTGTATCCTCCGATTAGCATCTTAACACAATCGCTCCGCTCGTCAATTGCCCCGCCCCCGAACCCTATTTTCCTGCGTGCAATCGGCTATACGTATTGGTATCCAGTTTCAATATATAGGTATTAAAAAATGGAAAAAAAGAGTTCAAATTACTACCTCGAGTATAGCCAAAGTACAAAGTTTGGATAACCCTAAAATATTATTTGGTTCAATATATATCCTTAACTATGGTATTTGGTTCAATTTACCCTTTAACGTAATTTATCTTTTTTTCCTCCATAAACAAGTTGAATTTGAATTCAAAATTTTGCAGGATGGTAGTGACACCACAATGTATATCAAAAATATATATTATGAAAAATTTCATCATAATTTTTTTATAATTTTATCCAAATAATTAGTTTATTATTAAAATCATACCCTATCAAAATAATGATAAAAAATCATGATGAATTTTCTAACATGTGTTATGATGTCTGCTATCATCTCTCAAAAATTTAACTTAAAAATCCACATGTGCATGGAGGGAAAAAAAACTGTGTTAAGGGATAAATTTGAACCAAATGACATAGAATAGGGGTAAATTGAACTAAGAAATAGTTTGAGGGGTTATTCAGACTTTGTCTTATACTTGAGCGGAGTAATTTGGAATTTTCTTATTAAAAATATTATCTTTATTCTTTTGTTACTTTTCTCTATCCAAATTAAATAGAAAAGTGGAATATCATATACCACTCGTGAGAAATGAAGAATCTAGTGAAACCATATGGAACTTATCTCTTCGACTAAATACTACACGAATAAGGCTATTTATATTAATCTAATATCACTAATGTTACGTGAAGATTAATGTTGATCGATTTTAACATGGCTAATCATACTGACTTTATATACTTTAGCTTATTTATTGATGAAATTATTATATATTTAATCTATATTTTATTAAGTACCATAATGTTATTACCTATTGAAATGGTATTGATATATATATATATATATATATATATATATATATATATGTTATTCTTGGTGAGCTAGCTTTGTATAATGTGTTATATGCACATGGAGTACTTTACTCCCTACCTGTACAATAAAGTTGTTCTACTGAAGCAACTATAAGACAGATTTATACTTGATATATTTTAAATTAAGTAGGTATCTGAATTCAAACTATTTGTTTCACATTCATATTCGATAATATATTTAAATTTAAATTAAAATATGATAAGTAACGTTGTCCGAATTACGATCCATTTCTTCATACGCGCCATTTTGGCTTCAGTCATCCATTTCCCTCTTTTTCAGTCGGGGCAACGATGATCCCCTCAAGAAAAATCCTCAGGAAGCAGCGCTACTTGTTGCCGTGGGAAAATCCTCTGGAGGCTGTACTACTTGTTGCCGTGGAAGTCTGCCAGACTGCCAGGCAGCACGGGGTCGTCCTCTGCAAACAATGGCCGTACTACTCGACCGGAGTGGCGGAGTGTACTTCATCTTTGGATTCACGTGCCGCGTGTTCAATGGGAGGAGACACAGCTGCACAGGGGTGGATGCTGGTTGGCGGGAGGGCAGTGTATATGTTTCGGTGATCTGATCACATTGAAAGTTTGAAACGTAAGTGTTGCGTTGGAAAATCTGTTGCACAACACGAAGTTCCTGTTGACTGTTGTGGAGCCTCCGGCGGCAATGCAGCTTAGGTCCCGTTTGGTTTATTAGGAGCTTCTAAAGTTTCTGTCGCATCGAATATTTAGATACTAATTAGAAGTATTAAACATAGACTAATTACAAAATCAATTGCACAGATGGAGGCTAATTTGCGAAACGAATATATTAAGCCTAATTAGTTTATGATTTGACAATGTGGTGCTACAGTAAACATGTGCTAATGATGAATTAATTAAGCTTAATAGATTCATCTCGGGAATTAGCCTCCATCTGTGCAATTAATTTTATAATTAGCTCATGTTTAGTCCTCCTAATTAGCCTTCAAATATTCGATGTGACATGAATTTTAATTCGAACTAAAGATCCAAATACCCCCTTAATTTATGTGTTGTTTGGAGTGCATAGAACTAGATTTTCAACAACACCGGCGTAGCGATTGGAGATGCTCAAGAGAAAAATGTCAGTAAACATCTTATGCTAATTTATGTTCATAAAAAAATTCAATCTAATTTATTTAAAGATTGCTAATAGACAGGATCTTATGACTGAAATAACCTTAAAGCCTTGCTCTGCTCTTCTTCTTGCTCTGCTCTTGATATCCAAAAGGCTAGGAGTTTGATGAAATGATTCACTTTTGGATTGCTCATGGTTATATCCAACTTAAGTGATGTAAAATCCGAAGAAGGTCGCTGGTGAGTTTTTTGATGAGTTGATTGAAACAGGGACGGATCCATCGTGGGGGCGGGAGCTCCCCCAACCCTGAAGAAGCCCCCACCCCTCCCCAACAACTTTCAACCATGGATAAAGAGAAGGAAGAAGAGGAAGGACAAGAGAGGGGAAGGAAGAAGGGGAAAATGAGCTCCCCATTTCTGGATCCGCCACTAGATAGAAAGCCACGTCGTCACTTGAAATTTCTCCTAATCATCTCTTCAAAGACTAGAATCTTGACGAGTCGAACGTATATAAAGCCATTGGCTGAAAAGTTTCGTGAAAAGAAACCTAAGGCTCCAGATCAATCACGCTTTCACCATCTCGAGGATTTAGGTTGCTGGTTGCACGATATGATTTGGAACCTTGCAAAGTCTTTGGCCAGTCACATGCTTTACTTCTGTACAGCTGATGATGAAGGTAACGTTGTTGTATCCGATAAAGTTCAGCACTTATTTCTTTAGAGTCGTTCAAAGTCTTCTCCTAAGATAATCCTATTGGGTCATGCATCGAGGCAACCTGACCAGTCACAAGATTGTTGCTCAGTAGGCTGTGGTCGCTTTCTTATGGTGCAAAATCAAGTTTCCCAGATGGAAATTGAATTATTCACGAACCTTTGTGTTGAAATATTGGAATTCTAACTTCCATATTACATACACAGGTTCACATACCTAAGGGCTCTTATACTACATTCAATTAATGATAGAGGCTGCATCTCTGCTATCCGATACCTGAAGCATTTGCGCTACCTCAACGTAACGGAATGTGATCCAATGATATGCGAAAATCTGAAGAACCTAACAGATTCAGTATGTCATCCGTACAGTCTAGAGAAACTAATGGTATCCACCTATTGCCAAGAATTCTCAAGGGAAGCTTGCAAACTTTTCAATCTAAGATATATACATCTCTCAGTCCAGTCACTTGCATCCATTTTCAAATTTGTGTAACTTAGGTCCCGTTTGGATACTCTTGCTAAAGTTTAGCACCTGTCACATTGGATATTTGGATGCTAATTATGAGTATTAAACATAGGCTAATTACAAAACTAATTGCACAGATGGAGTCTAATTCGCGAGACGAATCTATTAAGCCTAATTAGTCCATGATTTGACAATGTGGTGCTACAGTAACCATTTGCTAATGATGGATTAATTAGGTTTAATAGATTCGTCTCGCTAAATAGCACAGGGATTCTGCAATTAGTTTTATAATTAGCTCATGTTTAGTCCTCCTAATTAGCATCCGAACATCCGATGTGACACTGCTAAAGTTTAGCACCTAGTATCCAAACACCCCCTTAGACACCCTATTTTTGCAAAACTGCAGTCAGATTTTTTTCGGCCAGGGCGGCGATGCGGGAGACGAGGACGGGCTTCCCAGGACCCTCTTATTTTTTTTTTCATATTTTTTCTTTCTACATACAATGGCTTCACCACTCCTTCAAATCCATGCATGATGGAAATTTTCAAGGGAGAGGGGGGCTTGAGCCCCTGAGACCCCTCTTCGTGATCCGGCCCTGATTGGCTGTTGCTCTAAACTCGGTGTATCTTGAAATGAAAAGTTGCCAAACATATCTCAGCATTTGTTCGTTGACAATTGCCTTCTATGAAGGGCACATTCTTAGCATTTCGTCATTGATGATTGCCTTCTAATGAAGGACACATGCCTCAACATTTTTGTCTTTGATGATTTCCTTTTAATGAAGGACTGGAGTGATGAAAAGAATCTTTATTACCAGATCTTAGGTTCTTTTCCAAATATTATTCTGACATATAATCTTAATAACAGTCATAAAAATATAAAAAATGTCACTGTGGATCTTCATGCTAGATCGGAAATGCTTTCCCGTTTTATTGTTTATGTGATAGTTCCCCTTCTGTTGTGTTATTATAAAATAATAACGACAAATCACACCTTTGTTTTGTCATTCAACATGTTGAGTTACTTTATTTTATTTTGAAACGGAAGTCACTCATGATTTACATTCACTTTCTGCATATGCAAACATCTCACGAACAGAAGAAAACGTCTAGCCCCCACACGGAAGAAGACGCGACACGCTCTATCGGCCCAGTAATTTAGTAAGCCCAATGAGCCCAGCCCACCTCACAAGCCTCACCAGTCACACCACGCGCCGACGACGCACGCTCCTCCTCCTTTTCCCTTGGCCCTCACCCCCCCCGCTCCCCGCTCACACCGAAAAATTCAAATCCTCCTCCCAAATCACCGCGGACCAGCCAGAGCCGACCAACCGCCGCTGCGCTCGTCGCGTTACCGCGGCGGCCGCCGCCGCATCCCATGGAGAAGATCTCCGTCGCCGTCCGCTTCCGCCCTCCCAACCCGGCCGCCGCCGACCCCTCCCCCGCCGGCGCCGGCGGGGGCGGCGACCGCGAGTGGCGCATCGACGACAACCGTGTCACCCTCGTCCATCGCTCCGCCGGCCCCGTTCCCGGCGCACCCTTCGTCTTCGGTACGGATCCCGCCGCCTCCTCCTCCTCCGACCTTCCTCTCCCTCCCTTACGCTCCCTGCCCCTAACCCCGCGCGCTCGTGGCTCCTTCCTTGGGCTGATTTGTCGGTTGCCTCCGCAGACCACGTGTTCGACAGAACGGCGACCAACGAGCGGGTCTACGGCACGGTCGTCCGGGACCTCATCGGCGCCGTCGTCGACGGGTTCAACGCTACCGCCTTCGCCTACGGGCAGACCAGCAGCGGCAAGACGTTCACCATGAACGGCTCCGACGCCGACCCCGGCATCATCCCGCGCGCCGTCCGCGACGTCTTCGACACCGTGCGTCAGGTGAGTTGATAGCTCGATTAACTTCTCCCGGAACAAGACGATGCGCTTTTTAGATTGGTTGCAGTGGTTGCTATTGTTGCGGGGGATTAATTGGTTGTTTTTGGGTCTCATGGGCAGACCGATGATCGCGAGTTTCTCGTCAGGGTGTCCTACATGGAGATCTACAACGAGGAGATTAACGATCTCCTGACACTTGAGGGCCAGAAGCTGGCGATCAAAGAGAACCTGGAGGTAAATGCAATGAGTCTTTTAGGTTTATCCTCAAATTTTCAGACAGGTTTTTGTAACAGTGAACATTTCTTGTTTGTCTATAGCGTGGAGTGTATGTAGCTGGTTTGCGGGAGGAGATTGTGAACAGTTCAGAACAAGTATTTGAGCTCCTCCAGCTTGGAGAAGGTACATTTTGTCCACATGCTTTATTTTCACCAATTTGGAAACATATTTAACTGTTGGTGACTCGCTTTTATTTTTTTTGGCAGCAAACAGGCATTTTGGAGAGACGAACATGAATGTTCGGAGCAGTCGGTCCCACACTATTTTCAGAATGGTATAGTATTTTGAAGCCCCAACTAATTCTAGAATTGAAGATGTTTCAAGACCATTTTGTGTAGCTTAATGAAAGTGACATAATTTAGAACTTTATTTTTTCTATTGGTCTCAGGTCATTGAAAGCAGTGCTAAGAACCAGATAGACTCTGGGGATCCTATTCGCGTCTCTGTCTTGGTGTGTGTGCTGCCCACCAATACCTATGAATCATGTATGTATTAAAAGTAATTTTGTGGAGAATTTATGATTAACCCTGTTGTTTACTATTAGAATTTGGTGGACTTAGCTGGGTCAGAAAGAAACAACAAGACAGGAACTGAAGGGGTCCGTTTGAATGAGGCGGGTTATATTAACAAGAGCTTGTTGATGCTTGGGAATGTCATCAATAAGTTAAGTGAGAATGGAAAGCAAAGGTGTGTCTGATGAGGATTGCGTGATTGGCTTCCTCATGCGTTTCCTGAATTTACCACCTTTTGTTAGGCTGTACTCCCTCCGTCCTGCAAAGATTGTTCGTTTAGAAAATTTTAGACAAGATAGTAGCAATACTAAAAGTCCAAAGTACCCATAATAACTCTTAATCGGATGGATTACTGAGTAGAATTAATTATGCATGCATGCTTCCAGTAATTGTTGGACCTATTAGCCTTCCTTATTTAGCGAGTCTGGCTCGGGCATCGATGGTGGGAGTAAATGATCGATTCGTTAACTGGGCCAGAAGGTATTATGAGGGCCTTTGTTGGATTGTCTGAAAGTTATATGGACACTCTTTGTGGGACAAGTTTTGAAGGCTAAACGAACAGTCTTTGTGGGACAGAGGGAGTATTGAATTAAAGTGCAAATCAATCAAAGAGTCATGTACTTGATTATATCTCATTTTCGATGATTCTATTGCTGCCGTATAATGGTTGATCCTGAGTTTACCTTATGGGTCCAAGTGTTAGGATGAATTAGTTCATTAGTTGGTGTATAATCTAAGTCATAAATTCATTATCCAAGTAGAAGTTGGCAATTTCTTTTCCACCATTGGATAGTTTTGAACCATGTCAGTGTCCTGAGTGAAAAAGATGATACCTTTACCTTGGTAAAGAAATACTCTTTGCCTTTTTGGTACTATGCACTGTTCACTGCTCTACTGCAATCAAACTGCTTTAAAGAATATTCCTTCAGTGACCCCATTATTGCCTTGATGTTCTTAGAGTTATCTCCTATGGACCGTGTTAAACAATTGAATACCTTATGCAAGAAAAGGATTAATTATATTGCCTTTACACTATGGACAGAATGTTATGATCATATGAAACTTTGCAAGATCGATAACTATATGGAACTTAGTTGAAAATTCTTTTGATGCAGAGGGCACATTCCCTATCGTGATAGTAAATTGACTCGTATTCTCCAACCTGCACTTGGAGGCAATGCAAAAACGTCTATCATCTGCACTGCTGCACCTGAAGAGGTTTGTATATATGTTTGTAATTGTTACATACTTTGAGTGCTAACCTTCCTGTATACTATTATTTTCTTTGTTGTTGCATATTCTAAACAAATTACCATTTAACCTGCAGATGCACATTGAGGAAACTAGAGGAACTCTTAAATTTGCAAGTAGAGCAAAATGTGTCAGCAATTGTGCCCAAGTAAATGAGGTATGTGTTAAAGCTTCTAAATAAAATTCTTGAGTTGTCTTATATCCAAACATCCAAGTAAATGAACTTTTGTTGTGAGTTGTCTATATCCACTGCTCTAATGTATTTTATTCAATGTGAAAAATGTCAGTACAGATTGTTGGAATGTATTCATGTAAATGCTTTGGAGCTAATCCAAACATTGATCCTGCCTATATCTTATTGAAATAAATATAATTATTCAATTTAATTTGTTATCATGGTTTTTAAGAAGTAACAGAACCTAATATGGTTGCCTGTATGACAGATTCTAACAGATGCTGCTCTGCTGAAGAGGCAAAAACGGGAAATAGAAGAACTTCGTAAAAAGCTGCAGGTAGTTGCTCTTAGTTTGGTATCACTCCATAAGAGTAGGTATGATATTGTTACTTGTCTTGATGCGCTTTTCATGAATTTCAGGGTTCGCATTCTGAAGGGTTGGAGCAGGTTGTACTAAAACTACGCAATGATATGCACAAGGTGTGTTTCTCATTTATTTTGTGGTGCAGCACACAACTTCTTGTTTAACTCATCTAAAATTAGTAAAGTTATCTGTATTCTTGTCATGTAGTCTGAGCTTGAGCGCGATCGTTTAGCAATGGAACTTGAAGAGGAAAGGAAGTTACGGATGACCCTAGAGCACCATTTGACTGAGCAACAGAAGCAGCTAGAGGGTCTGGATAATACCAGCATATTAGCAGACCAGTTTACTGACTCGATCCAGGTATATTTGATGGAAAAGAAACCTGGTAACAAATAATTTCAATCTTGTAGCATCTCATTTCACATGTTCATGCTATTATTGAAAGCTTAAAGCTCTCTGCACAGCATATTTATTGAATGTCCATCTCCATTGCCACATTCATCCTCTTGCTTTCCAGCTAACTTATAATAAGCAAGTTCCAGATATTAATGGGACTATTTGTTTTGCCTGTTGCAGCTGGATGCACTGAAAACTCCAGATTCTAAGTATATGCCAGATGGCTTTGTTGCATGTCGCTCACGCTATTCAAATGATGTTGAGTTCAGCCCGATTCCTGAAAATGTGGATAATACTGCAGACGAAGATCTATGGATGCGCCTGAACAAAGGTTGTGTTACTGATCTTGACATGCTTGAGATGACTCCTGGTCTGAAACGTGAGACATCCTTGCGACGAGACGCAACATCAGTATGTTACTCCACCAGCCTTATCCTATGATTTTTCTCCGACATTGCTGCTTCCCATTTTTTTTGGACTTTATCTCAGAAATTGATTAGGACATAAATTATTACAAAAATTTAGACTAGCAAGGGGGAACTAGATAAATTTGTATTCAGTAGCATCCAAATTCGAGGCGAGTAGGGCAAGAACTTGGGAGGTGGGGGTTTAACATCCATATCTCCCATGAACCTACTGGTACTGTTACACGTTAAAAAACAGACCATACAAGGGTACACAAACTTAAACTAGTTGAAAAAACTTTGTCCAATCGCTACTGCTTATCATTATTCATTAATTTCACTTGATGGAAGGTGCAAATTAGCACCATCAAGTGGTGCTATTCCAAAACGTAATAATGCAGAGCATACATGCTAATTTTGGACACATAATGTTTTTTTGTTCTTGCTAATAAACTGGCAAAATGATATTATCTATGTAAGATATACATGCTCAATACTGATGATTGGGGAACCATTAGCTAGAGGTATATTTGCCAAGTGTGAAGCCGGGGACTATGCTTTCAGTTCTGTGATATTCCAGAGGTTTGAATTTTGGTTGATTAAACTTATCTCTGTGTCATGTGAGTACATGAATTGAATGGAAAGCGTTGAACTTAGTAATTTCTTGACCCCTATAGTCGTGCCAAGGAGACTATCTACTCATATTTTTTTTGCATTACTGAATTTGCTGTTGAATTCAGCTACATTTATCTATTTGTCAACCTATGTCTCTCGTGTTCAATCTATGTCGCAAGCTTAATAGGTACATCTTTTGCCATTGCGCACTTGCGCTCTGCATACTTAAACGTCCAATTGGGTTTTCATCATCAATTTCATTTTCATATGTGCACATAGGCTGGCTCACTATGCAACAGTCAACATAAGCAACAATGTTTTTCTGGGCGTGTTTACTTATTCGTCCTTCTATTTCGGTTCAAATATGCTGGAACTGAGAAATGATTTCCTATATATTTCTCTACCATTTCTTGTGCTCTGCTCTCAGGCTGCGCCATTGGAGGAGCCTACTGACGCAAGGTGCCAGAAGTTAGAAAAGGACTGTATCTCTGACCCGCAACAGCTGGAGGAATCAAATGCGAGATGTGAGGCCCTCGAGAAGGAGTGCGACCTGCTGAGGGACAAGAACTCGTCCCTGCAGCAGGAGCTCTCCGAGTCCAAGCGCGAGGCTGACCGTCTTGTTGCCGAGAAGCAGGCTGAGTTGGAGGACTCAAAGGCTACGTGCGCTTTGCTTGAGAGGGAGCTCTCCAAGTCTAGGCAGGATGCCGAGCGCCTCGCCATCGAGAAGCAGGAGTTGGCCGGGGAGCTGGGCGTGGAGAGGCAGAAGATGGAGGAGCTGAAACAGGACATCCGGGTGATCAGCCGTGCCTTCTCGCAGCGGGAAGGGCAGCTCACTTCGCTGTACACCAAGTCCAAGGCGATCCTGGAAAACTGCAAGGCCTCGCACGTCGCTACCCTTCCTTGATGGCTGAGTTGAGACGCGTGCACACTGCTGGGTAAGAAATGTCTCTGCACAGACTGCATCTATGCGCTGGCTATAGGTGTGCTGGATCTCTTGTGTGTGAAAAGTTTCAGTGGGATACGGGTAAAAAGTGTGTGCAAGCGATATGGAAGTTGCGTGTAAACCTGAAGGAAACATCGGCTGCCTCTGCCACTAGTGTTGAGTTAGCGTCAAATGTATTTGACCTGTGAACGTGGTGTGTTTGTTAAGTAATGTTTATAAACCAGTCAGATTGCCATGAGTGTACAAACATTCACAAAAATCCCTGTCCCAAGTGCACTGTAGGTCATCTGTTGCTGTGACCACTATTCCGTACTCAATGCTTTGGGTACGAATACAAAAAAAAAGTGCTTTCACCACTATTCTTAGTTTATACACGATGACCTTTTTCAAATGCACCGAGGCCAACAGGCATTGACACAACATATCACGACCTTTTCTCTATCTCAACACTGTCCAGGATAATGAAAAAAGAATGGAGTGTTAAGCTTACCATAAAAATGTCCCGGTGGCTGAATCGATAAATTTATTGAGATGTTTCCCCATATGGGACCATGTGATCATTCCAACTGTCACCCAGTTTCCTATGTTTCCGTGGAGACACACATGAAGGACGAGGGAGCAGCTGTATTCGGTTGAGGAGGCGGCGGATCCACCCTAGCGTTACCCAATGTACCGCTATAGTCGCCGACTTGCCATTACTTCAGACTGGAACATAGAGAGGAGAAAACGATAAGGAAAAGGAGATAAGTTTGTGATTTGCCTTGCCACCGCCGTCATCGTTGCTGCTGGGCTTCCAGGTAGCCCTCTTGGGATGTGGCGAGGCGAAAGATGTGGTTTTGTGGAGTGCAGCGGTAGGAGTTAGGGGTGTCGCCGGTGTCGCCCCTTTGGAAGTGACACTAAGGTTAGGTTCTTCTCCTCGAATGATGGTTTCCTATGGAGCTGTCTGACTTTGGATAAAATTAGTAGGGTAACTGATGCTTAATGTATTGAGTTGCATACACCGACCAATTCAACTCCTAAAAAGTGGAAAATTCACACCGCATATTAAATTAATTTGATACATATTTATCTTGTGTCGTTTCTTGGAGACTTTGCTTTTAAGTATCCTAATTTAGGACGCCACATGGCCCCTTCACAAGAGAGCATTTATTTTTCTTCCAGTTTTACTCACTCTAAAGCAGTAAGATTTCTTTTCAAGATTAAGATATGAAAAGAGGTGAAGAGAAATTTACACGAGGCCAAAGAGGAATTTTTTTGGTTAGCTTGCACCGGATAGAATCATGAACCACTAGTGACCCAATCGAGAGAAGAAGCAATTTGATGCGCTAATTGTAGACAAGTAAAATGATCACAACATATACATACTACTTGAATTAGATTGCATCTAATAAACACAATTTTCTATATGAGACACAAAAATTTAGAAACCATTTTATCATGAGAACAGAAGCATGTAAAGTAAACATAACCAACTCATATAGCATTCTCAACTGATTATGTTCAAACAAAAACCGTATATAAACCACTCGCTAGCATGCCGAACATGCATACATATCCACAACATATACAAGACATCAATATATACACAAAAAATTCAACTAAAACAAGGTAGAATTTTATCATGAGCAATTGACAATACACGTAAATATATCGATGCAATAAATTACAAACAAGTGGTGCAGACGATGGCAACCAAGGGGACTGATGGCAAGCTGCCAAAGCTTGCAGACACGCTCCCTCTCACGTACAAATACAGACATGCATGCATATGCACATTGCACAACCACGAATCAACGTATGTGGGCCAATCAGTTGCGTCTCTGTTAATGGCCGGCACCCGCACCGACAAGGGAGCCAGTGAGGCTGTTGGCGACGCCACCGGTCGCACCAACAGCGTCCTTGTTGCTAGCGACGCCGTTGGGAAGGCTGGTGACGGCACCGGCACCACCAGCGCTGCCTTGAGAGCCGGCAGCACCGCTGGCGGGATCCGCCGCCGCAGGAGGCACGACGGAGCACAGCTGCACGGCGGTGGCGACCAGGACGAGGAGCAAGACGGTGTTCCTGGCCATGACTGCCATCAACGAACTTGTGGAGCTATATGTGGTGTGCCACAAGAAAGCTAATCAGAGATCAGCGTGCTTAATTTTGTGGTGCTGGAGTTGATGGTTCTTGAAGTGGCGTCCATGGCTGCAATATATAGGGAAGCACTGGGGTTGGAGCTGACATTGAAAACGCCCATCAGGTTCGCGTGGATGCATTAATTGTTAAGTTACAACTCATCGCTTGACAGGCTTGCAATCTGGATGCATATCGTGGATTAGTAATTTTTTACAGGCCTAGTCAACTGGACAGCCTGCACGGTTGCGTTGCATTGGTTAATTATAGCTAGGCTAGGCACGCACGTTCCCTGATCTTATGAACTTGATGTGCAGGTGTCAGTCATGTTGAAGGTGCTAAAGTGTTTGTGCAGCATAATTAGACACGGATGTTCGCACTACGTTGATATCAAGATCGAAAATTTACATATACTACACGGAGATAAGCCCAATCACACAGCTGGTCTGGAGATAGAACAAGCTCAGATGTCCATTATTGTTCCATTGTCTTCCAACAACTAAATCTTTTTCCCAAGTTCCATTGTCTGAAATTTGAAAATTCAACTAAGAAACATGCAACTCACGACTAACTAAATCTACAAGAAATTCATCCATTCACGCAGTGCACTGAATATTGGTACCCCCACCAGTAGGGGATATGATCTCAATCCCCTCCTGTTTCCATCAAAATATTGGTACCCCCAGGTACCAATTTTTGGTACCTCTCATCAAGCTAACCCATCAGCCCTTCTTAGAATTTAAATGACCAGAGTTTGAAGTGGGCTAACAACGATTTCCAAATGGTTTTAATTAACTTCATAGACCCATTATATTTACACTCAGTGAAAATTTGATCATGCGGGAAGAGCTACCATGCATGTCTTAGTCCTCATGAATGCAAATTTGGCTCTGCATGCAAGACAACCATACTTCTCCCATCCCAGAACAACTTCTTTTAAGATACTGAAAAAAGAATGTTCACCAGGTTCTCACATGGTGGATGTATTGTTAAATTGCCAAGTCGTTGAATGAGCTAGTGTGCTATTAGAACCTAGTGTGTTACAGTGCTACTATGGGAGCTTCGGAGTTCCAGAGAATCATTCGGATATTACGGAGATTGTGGAGTTTAAAGAAGAGTAAAATACATGAATGGCCATGGTACTTGTTATTAGCACTCGTTAATGACTCCTTTTTACCCCTGTTTACCTTTAATAATGACTTGAATTAAATACCTAAACTATTGATCATACCTAATAAACGGGCCATTTTCGCATATGCATTGTATTTTGGAGGACATTCTATTTTCACAAGAAATTGGACCATAATGGAGCATAATTGGACAAGGCCCTGAACAAACGACAACCCAGAGAAAGACAAATGCCAACGAGCCCAAAAAGGGCCTAGGCCGATCAGCCTATGGAGCCCATGCCGATCGGCCTAGGTCCCATTTCATGCTTATTCTTAATGAGCAATCCTCCGGGAACACTTAAGGACTAAGTCTCTGAAGATATGGCAAGTTGATCTTGGGATCAAAGTGAATCAAGTGGAGATTTGGAAGGTTATCAAGGACCATTCTTATCCCGAGGTTCTCGTCGTGTCAGGTCCACATACAAGCGAAAAGAAAACTCCAGAACATCAGAGAAGATTTGGGGACGAAGGGAGACGCGAGAGGCCAGAAGAAAGAGCCAGGCCGATCGGCCTAGACCCACCTAGGCCGATCGGCCTGGGCCATTCCCTCGCCCCCTCGACTTCCCATTTCAACCACGGGTCCTCCAGACTATAAATACCTCCATTCTCTATCGCCACGTAGAATAATCTTGACGTATTCGACGGTAAGCAGCAGAGAAGCAGAAGGAGCCTAATGTTTCATGGATCTCTAATATTAATTTTTGGCAACTTCAGCCAGTAGTCCTAGATTACTAGGGAATTTGTGTTTGGAACCCTTAATCAAATATTATTAAGGACAATAAGTGGATTATGAACTTGTAATAGAAATCAAGTCAGTTTTGGTCAACTCATTTGAAATAGGTCAAATTTGGTCAAAAATCAAACAAAAGATTCAAATTTCGAAACATTTAGCAAAAAATGGAACAAATAGTTGGAAGTGCATGGAACATAATGGAGTCATGTTTGGACTAAGAATCAGATCAGAAGGGTCTCAAATTTAAGGTAAAAAATGTTGAATAAGGTCCACTCTAACAAAGCTAAGAAAATTTCTAAGTCCGAAAACAGTATCAAGTGACCAACTTTGAAATGTAATTCAGAGAGATTTTGTATATAAACTTTGGAAGTTTCTGGACCATAAATAAACTTGGATACCTAGTGATTGGTTCGGGCTTGTTGTTGACCAGAGAAATCCAGAATTTCATATTCGAATGAAAGCTTAAAGTTTGCAAGTTTGAACTATTTTGAATCATTTCTGACGAAACTGAATTGGCAGCCATTTAACACTGAATGGCAGCTGGAAGTTGAAGGGACTGCTGAAGAAATTAGCATTGAAGTAGCTCAAGGCAAGCTCCGGAGCATGTAAACCTACTACGGGAAACCTAAAAATTGCCGAGTGTATTTTTTTTGCCGAGTGTTTTTTTGCGAGCACTCGGCAAACAAGCTCTTTGCCGAGTGCCAAGCCAAAAACAGTCAGCAAAAAAAAAACACTCGGCAAATCGGGGCTTTGCCGAGTGTCAAATAAAAAACACTCGGCAAAGTCCCCTCTTTGCCGAGTGTCAAAGAAAACACTCGGCAAAGAGGGGGGTTTGCCGAGTGTCAAAAAAAAACACTCGGCAAATAGGGGGGTTTGCCTAGTGTTTTTTTTGACACTCGGCATAAAAATAATTTTTTTTCCTCTTTTCACCATGAAATTTTTTCTACTCCCCCCATACAACATGTGGTACTCCATGTTAAAATTTGGTATATTTTTGTATTTATTTGCTATATTTATTTAATTAATTGCATTTCAAGGAAATTTTTGGTATAAGTCAAATTTGAACTGCAAGTGATTCAAATTATGGAACAAAATGAGTAGAAAAATGATATTCATGTTATTCGGCCCAATTTGAGACCTGACCCATGAAATGACAAGAAATTTCGAACATCTTGTTCAGGAAACACGACCACGAACGTGTGGCAGTGGTATTTTTAAATTATAAAAAAACAAGCAAAGTCTGAAAATCAAGAGATTTGTCATGATGTGATGATATCATAGGTGGAGGCTGTGGAAAAAAATTGAGAATGTTTTGCACATTTCGTCACGTACGATGTTTACAAACCGAAGCATTTCACAAGAAGAATAGTAACGTTGAGAAGGATTGCATAAGATTTGGAGTCAAAATGACGGTCGAGTTTTGATTTGACTACAAAACTTTTTGTATAGTCAATAGAGAATATATATTATTTCATGTAAATTTTTGACATTTTTTAAAACTGTTAGATATTTTTTAAATTTTTTAAAATATCTTTGCCGAGTGTCCTAGGTTAGACACTCGGCAAACAACCGTTCACTGAGTGTCACCCTAGGACACTCGGTGAACCTTTTTTTTTCAAACCGCGCGCAAGGCCTTATCCCAACCGACCGGCCTTATCCCCTCGATCTCCTCCACCAGTACCACTCCCTCACCTCTTCCTCTCTCCCCCCCCTCCGAGAAGGGGTAGGAGAAGCGGAAAATACCGATTCTTAAACCTTTTCGGGCTCTGGTGGTT
>NC_028457.1:28165482-28185121 GCF_000263155.2 Setaria italica
GGCGTGGTGGCCGTGGCCGTGGCATCGGGCGTGGTGGCCGTGGCCGCGGTGTTTCTGTTTTTTTTATTTTTTTCGAAAATGTTTGCCGAGTGCTTTTTGACACTCGGCAAATCATTTACCGAGTGCTCGAGGTTCGACACTCGGCAACTCCACGTTTGCCGTAGGAAAGTTCGCCGAGTGCCGTTCGCCGAGTGTTACACTCGGCGAACTCTTTGCCGAGAGTTTTTCGGCCTTTGCCGAGTGCCTCAGGCACTCGGCAACCTTCCTGTTTCCGGTAGTGACCTATTACTTTCCGAATTCATTATCATGTGTTCAAATTATTGGTTATTTCTCTACCCATGCATTTGGTATAGGAGTTGATTGAAAACGTACTTTTATGCACAATCTGACCTTGATTAGTTAGGACATTTTACCATCTATTTAAATAACTAGTAATATCCTATGCTTGGCATTGCCTAGTTATGCAACCTTTCGTACCCAAATTTCATTATTCATGTTCCATATTTGATAATTATATATTTTTATTTCAGTTGTAGTAGTTTTTGATATATTAGTCTTATCTATTTCCTATCATTTCATAGATAAGATATTGTATAGAACTTCTTTGGTGTAACCATGATGAACAAAGCTAAGTTGGAGATGACCGGAAATAGGATTAGGCCCTTAATATGATGTCTAAAGTTTAGATCAATTATTAATGCATCTTAACAACTTCAAATGAAAAAAACTCAAAACTACAAAGTTGTAGATCTCATAAGAGCTACAAGTTTCATATAAAATCCATCTTCATTCAAGTTTGTATGAAAAAATTATGATTTTTCAAAAGTCAGAGCTACAATATTGTCAGGCCGGTGGGAGTGGCGTGACAAGCTTTCCACGTGAAATATGCGGCAGATCCCTTCCGTGCGTTCCGACGTGGCACCTTATCATGCCATTGCATGTGGTGCGATAGAATGCTCTTGTCACGCCATGCGGACTGGCGCGACCAAAAGAGTTAGATCTGCAAATATTTGTTTGGATGGATTATTTTTAAAATATTAGTTAAAAAAGGGTTAAAAATAAAAAAAATTCTTGAATGACAGGCTTGCAATCAGAGGATACCTAGTAGTTCGTTGCAGATCGGCTTTTTAGTCTACTCGATCGACAGCCTCGGTGCGTCAGTTAGCTAGCCATGTATTCGTTTTTTGTCCCTTATGAATGTGCTGTGCAGGTGTTATATGTTGAAGATGGTCATGTATGTGCAATATAATTAGACACTCGAGCACCATGCTGATCTCAAGATCGAGTATATGCATATAGTAGATGGGGATAATTAAGGCCGGCCAATCATTAACACAGATGGTTTTGATTCCAAACCTTTTGGAGATCGGAGCAGCTGGCATTATTGCCGGTTTCCATGGTTCGGGCAAAGATGGTCATGTACCATACCATCTGCCTGGTGAATTAATGGATGCTAGATGCAGACTACACGGTACGGTGCACGTAGGGAGGATGCAATGTAAGTGCTATATACTACAGGGACTGTCACCTGGTTCCTTTCCCTGCTCCATATATTTCTGAGCCTTTAGCGAAAGAAGATTCAGAAGCTATTGTTCAGCACTCGTCCACAGCCCGGGACGCCATCAGTCTCCCTCACAGCTTGGCCTTCTTGTCACCTCCTCCAAGTGCCAACCATGCCGTACGTTCTTGCTGGATGGAAGCACTCCTGGCATGCCTTCTTTTTTTTTTCGCTCGTTCCTGGAAGCAGCTAAGAACGACCCACCTCGAACACCGAACGGCGGAGCGCGTGACTCTTTTTAGTCCCGTATCGCGGAACTAGGCAGGCGTACGCAGATTCATAAGGCGGCGGAGGGCAGACGGGTAGCGTGCCGTGTGCACACGATAGAGGACCGTGCTGGCTGGAACCGTGGTCGGCATGCTCACTTTAGCAACACCAAAATCTGAGTAAGCAAAGATGAAAACGGTTCGTCCGGAGGGCGTACACGGTTGGCTGTACATGATGACATATGCGCTTGGCTTTTTTTTCCCGTCGCACCTTCTAACTTATGCTTTTCTTCCTTGGTTAGGCATCTGCTTTTCTTTCTTCATTTCTTCTTGCTTCTTGTCTTTTTTTTGGCATGCATTAAATGTTGCACCTGTGTTGGGGTGCGCTTTAGGTGGTCTAAGGCTAGGGACCTCTTGTGTATAAAAGAGGTCCGGAATAGAGATACAAGGGCTTGTTTGTGAGACTTAGAGACTTAGTTCTAACATCCATGAACTTTTTTTAAAGTTTAGGGGCCTATTTATAATATTTAGCCCCACGAATGGAATAAATATAAATAACCACATCCTCCTCCTATAAATAGAGCTTTAGGGTCCAGAGGAGAGGACTTTTGGAATATTTGTTCATTGGCTCACTTATTCACTTGGTTGCTTTCTCCCTCCCTCCATTATCTGCTTGGGATTTTCAATCCCAACAACCTGCTTACTTACTCGATGTCCAGAGGTTAAATGTATGTGATTGACTGTATAAGGAAATTGAATGAAAGTAAACAAGTCCTCCACGGGAAAAGCAAACTCCTGATAGCCTTTTGGTGGAGCGGCCGCTATTGGAGGAAGGGGTGGAAGTCTTCCATTTATGATTAAGAATTAGGTAGTGAAAAAATAGAAAATCGAAATAGAAAAATGGTTGCTATGGGCACATGTCGTGCGCTAGCACCATCCGATGGTTGTGAATGTCATAGGTCGCGATGTCGAGCCGATGACTCACAAATTTTGATCCTTGCTATCAGAAATGTGCGCACACGGACATACCACAACAGCACGATCCTATGCGTGTGCTGGGTTCGGTCTGCCCCCCCTCCTGCTTCTCGTCTTTTTTTTTTTCTCATTGGCTCACTTATGCACTCGTTGCTTTTTCCGATAGTTGTGAATATTACGTTACTGACAAACTTTGATCCTCATAATTTGATTTGTAGCTGACCACATCAGCACGATCCTATGCGTGTGATGGGGTTCGGTGTGCTTACAAGACACGTCGCCATCCCGTCTGCGCGCCCTATGAACTGGCGCACCGCCACTAAAACATTCGATGCGGGACTAACGTTCTTCCCGTTCTAAAGAAAATTAGAAAAGAAATATTACGTTAGCATGTACGGGGCCCAGCCCGTTCTTCGGTTCAAAGCGCGCGAAGATTTTGATCAGAAAAAAAATGTAAAAAAAAAGAAAACTAAAAAGAATTGGTGGGTTAAGCCAGGCGCATGTGACATGCGCGCAGGGGTAGCACAGATCACCGGCGACGGACTGCCGGTGGCTGCTAGCGCTACAATTATATCATCTCAGTTTGGACCTGCTTAACTGTGCATGCCGCACACGCCGTGAATGGGGATGGGAGCGTGCCTTCACCGAGCACGAAGTGCTTTCGGCCCGGCCCACTAATGAAGAGGTGCTCGCCCGCCTAGCTTAACGGTACGGGACTAATTAATTAGAGGGAAACGCTTTGATTCCGAGCGTGCGCGTCTCGCTCGGCCCGCACGCCTCGCTGACGGGCGGGCCCCGCCACATCAGCGTCGTCGTTCCGACGCAGCCTTGTCTCCGCTCCGCCTCCGTCGCGCGCAAGCGCAACGGCCACCGCCGCCCCGCTCCAGCACACCCCCGGGCGGCAGGCGCGGGAGCGCGCGCTCGCGCCGGCCAGCCCACCTACCAGCTCGGCCACTAGACCACCGCCACGCCGCCGCCGCGCCGAGGCCCGCCCGTGCTCCCGGAGGAGAGATGAGCTCCGTGCACGTATCCATGGCGAGCGGGTCGGTGTCGTCCCTGCTGCCGTCGCTGGGCAAGCTGCTGACCACAGTAGGAGCAGCTATATCGGTTGAGGAGGCGGCGGATCCATCCTAGCGTTACCCAATGGGCTGCCATAGTCGCTGACTTGCCATTACTACAGACTGGAACATAGAGAGGAGAAAAAGATAAGGAAAAAGGAGATAAGTTTGTGATTTGCCTTGCCACCGCCGTCATCGTTGCTGCTGGCCGGGCTTCCAGGTAGCCCTCTTGGGATGTGGCGAGGCGAAAGATGTGGTTTTGTGGAGTCCAGCGGTAGGGGTTAGGGGTGTCGCCCTTTGGAAGTGACACTAAGGCTAGGTTCTTCTCCCGAAATGATGGTTCTATGGAGCTGTCTGACTTTGGATAAAATTAGTAGGGTAACTGATGGTTAATGTATTGAGTTGCATACACCTACCAATTCAACTCATAAAAAGTGGAAAATTCACACTGCATAAAGTTAGGGTACATCTAAATTAATTTGATACAGATTTATCTTGTGTTCTTTCATGGAGACTTTGCTTTTAAGTATCCTAATTTAGGACCCCACGTAGCCCCTTCACAGGAGAGCATTTATTTTTCTCCCTGTTTTACTCACTCTAAAGCAGTAAGATTTCTTTTCAAGATTAAGATATGAAAAGAGGTGAAGAGAAATTTACACGAGGCCAAAGAGGAATTTTTTTGGTTGGCTTGCACCGGATAGAATCATGAACCATTAGTGACCACAATCGAGAGAAGAAGCAATTTGATGCATTAATTGTAGACAAGTGAAATGATCATATTGCACTACTTGAATTAGATTGCATCTAATAAACACAATTTTCTATATGAGACATAAAAATTCAGAAACCATTTTATCATGAGAACAGAAGCTAAACATAACCAAATCATATAGCATTCTCAAATAATTATGTTCAAACAAAAACCGTATGTAAACCACTCTCTAGCATGCCAAACATGCATACATATCCACAACATATACAAGACATCAATATATACGCAAAATATTCAACTAAAACAAGGTAGAATTTTATCATGAGCAATTGACAATACATGTAAATATATCGATGCAATAAATTACAAACAAGTGGTGCAGATACAAACTAAACAATGGTAACCAAGGGGACTGATGGCAAGCTGCCAAAGCTTGCAGACACACTCCCTCTCACGTGCAAATACAGACATGCATGCATATGCACATTGCACAACCACGAAGGCCTGGTTTAGTTGCCAAAATTTGCCGAGTGCTTTTTGTTTGTTGAGTATTTTTTCGGACACTCAGCAAACAAGCTCTTTGCCTAGTGCCAAGCTAAAAATACTCGGCAAAGAAAAAATACTTAGCAAACAAGGGGCTTTGCCGAGTGTCAAAAAAAGCACTGCCTAGTTATGCAACCTTTCGTACCCAAATTTCATTATTCGTTTTCCATGTTTGATAATTAAATGTCTTTCATTTTAGTTGTAGTAGTTTTTGATATATTAGTCTTATCTATTTTCTATAATTTCATAGATAAGATATTGTATAGAACTTCTTTGTGGAACCATGATGAACAAAGCCAAGTTGGAGATGACCGGAAATAGGATTAGGCCCTTAATATGCTGTCTAAAGTTTAGATCAATTATTAATGCATCTTAACGACTTCAAATGAAAAAACTCAAAACTACTAAGTTTTAGATCTCGTTGAGAGCTACAAGTTTCATATAAAAATCATCTTCATTCGAGTTTGTATGAAAAATGTATGATTTTTCACGCCGGTGGGAGTGGCGTGACAAGCTTTCCACGTGAAATATGCGCAGACCCCTTTAGTGCGTTCCGATGTGGTACCTTATCATGCCATTGCATGTGGTGCGATAGAATGCTCTTGTCACACCATGCGGACTGGCGCGACCAAAAGGATCAAATTTGCAAATATTTGTTTGGGTGGTTATTTTTAAAATATTAGTTAAAAAAGGGTTAAAAATAAAAAATATTCTTGAATGACAGGCTTGCAATCTGAGGATACCTAGTAGTTGAAGATGGTCATGTATGTGCAATATAATTAGACACTCGAGCACCATGCTGATCTCAAGATCGAGTATATGCATATAGTACATGGGGATAATTAAGGCCAATCATTAACATAGATGGTTTTGATTCCAAATCTTTTGGAGATCGGAGCAGCTGGCATTATTGCCGGTTTCCATGGTTCGGGCGAAGATGGTCATGTACCATACCATCTGCGTGGTGAATTAATGGATGCTAGATGCATACTACACGGTACGGTGCACGTAGGGAGGATGCAATGTAAGTGCTATTCTACAGGGACTGTCACCTGGTTCCTTTCCCTGCTCCATATATTTCTGAGCCTTTAGCGAAAGAAGATTCAGAAGCTATTGTTCAGCACTCGTCCACAGCCCGGGACGCCATCAGTCTCCCTCACAGCTTGGCCTTCTTGTCACCTCCTCCAAGTGCCAACCATGCCGTACGTTCTTGCTGGATGGAAACACTCCTGGCATGCCTTCTTTTTTTTTTCGCTCGTTCCTGGAAGCAGCTAAGAACGACCCACCTCGAACACCGAACGGCAGAGCGCGTGACTCTTTTTAGTCCCGTATCGCGGAACTAGGCAGGCGTACGCAGATTCATAAGGCGGCGGAGGGCAGACGGGTAGCGTGCCGTGTGCTCACGATAGAGGACCGTGCTGGCTGGAACTGTGGTCGGCATGCTCACTTTAGCAACACCAAAATCTGAGTAAGCAAAGATGAAAACGGTTCGTCCGGAGGGCGTACACGGTTGGCTGTACATGATGACATATGCGCTTGGCTTTTTTTTCCCGTCGCACCTTCTAACTTATGCTTTTCTTCCTTGGTTAGGCATCTGCTTTTCTTTCTTCATTTCTTCTTGCTTCTTGTCTTTTTTTTTTGGCATGCATTAAATGTTGCACCTGGGGTGCGCCTTAGGTGGTCTAAGGCTAGGGACCTCTTGTGTATAAAAGAGGTCCGGAATAAGATACAAGGGCTTGTTTGTGAGACTTAGAGACTTAGTTCTAACATCCATTAATCTTTTTTAAAGTTTAGGGGCCTATTTATAATATTTAGCCCCACGAATGGAATAAATATAAATAACCACATCCTCCTCCTATAAATAGAGCTCTAGGGTCCAGAGGAGAGGACTTTTGGAACATTTGTTCATTGGCTCACTTATTCACTTGGTTGCTTTCTCCCTCCCTCCATTATCTGCTTGGGATTTTCAATCCCAACAACCCGCTTACTTACTCGATGTCCAGAGGTTAAATGTATGTGATTGACTGTATAAGGAAATTGAATGAAGCTAGCGAGCGCGACGATGGGGAGGAAGATGGTAGCTAGCTTCAGTGAGGTGACAAACGCAGTTCCTTGCTGCATCTCCACAGATCGAGCCGGCCTGCAGCTCAGGCCTGAGGAGGATGGTGTTACAAGTAAGGTGATACAATAGAGTTTCTCGCTGCATTTCCTCCCAGCTACTTGCCTGCTGGAAAATAACCTTAAAGCCAATTTGCAGCAAATGCAGGAGACCGCATGGTGGACTGATGACATCTCCACAGATCGAGCCATCCCGCTGCTCAGGCCAGACGATGAGGATGGTGGCATCAGAGGGGTGATTCAGCATCTTACTGCATTTCCTCCCATTTGTTGCTATTGCTTGCTGGAAAATAACCTTAAGTTAATTTGCAGAGAATTGAGGAGCTTACGTGTCCTTTTGAGGAAATATCCGGAGATCGAGCTGCCCCACATCTCAGATCAGAGGTTGGAGAAAGGATTTCAGGGATGGACTCCCAGTGTAGAATGACTGGCCACCTTCTGAATGAATCCCTTGTTTTTGGTAGTAGCGAGGAGAAAGAGCAAATCGTAAAATCCTTGTTGTCCTACAGCCAGGGCACCAGAATTCAGGTTCTGCCAGCTGTTGGAATGGGTTGGTATTGGCAAGACCACTACGGCACAGATGGTCTATAATGATGACCGGGTCCAAAAACGTTTTGATCTTCTTGGTTGGGTTCATGTCTCGGAAATGTTTGATCTGTGCAGGCTAACAATTGCGATTACCGAATCCTTGACCAGGAAACCATGTAGATTCAAGGAGTTAAGTTATGTTAAGTTCATGATATTCTGAAGGAAAAGGTAAAGGAGAAAGATGTGTTCCTGGTGCTGGATGATCTATGGAATGAACAGCAAAGTTGCTGGTTAGATTTTCTTCGTTTACTGAATGATGCTCAAAGTGTGACAATCCTGGTGACTACTAGGAGTGAAGTTGTCGCATGCGACATTCAATCTGTCAAACCCCTTGTCCTTGGCACATTATCTGAAGGTCATTGCTGGCTGTTGTTTCAACATAACGCTTTTGGTGACCAAACTGTCAATGAAGAATCCAGTTTGGTTCAGGTTGGTAGAAAAATTATGAAAAAATGTGGTGGCTTACCATTGGCAGTTAAGTCGATAGGTTGCCTCTTACGGTCCAAGATGGATATGCAGACCTGGATTGAAGTATCAGAAAGTGAATTTTGGGAATAGTCGGATGATAATGAAGATATCTTCTCTGCTCTCAGATTGAGCTTTCATCGACTACCATCAAGGCTGAAACCTTGTTTCTTGCTGTGTGCTTTATATCCCAAAGGTCAGCTGTTTACAAAGGATGGCATGGTTCACTTGTGGATTATATTGCTCATGGCTACATCCAACCTCCAAGATGCAAAACACCAGAGAAAGTCGCTAGTGAGTACTTTGATGAATTGAATAAAAGGTCATTGATTGAAGCAGATTTGGTCCTCCAGAACTTTGTTGAGCCAGACATGAGATCATTGGATGAACCTTCTCATGAAAAAAAACTAAGGCTTCTTCGGACCAGTCAGTTTTGTCACCTCAACGATTTAGGTTGCATGATTTGACTTGGGACCTTGTAAAATCTCTTTCCAGCGACTTGCTTTCTGTAACATCTGTTGATGATGGTAGTCTTAACATGGGAAATAAAATTTGGCATTTATTTCTTCAGTTACAGATGGTCAAATCCTTGCCCACTTCTTACTCTTAAGTTCATTGACAAACATAGAAAAGGTTATCCTACCATTGGATTTAATCCACTGGGGTCATCGGGCAGTCAGATCAAAGGTTTGCATTAACCCCTAGGAAATTATTTTTGCAACTGCAACAGCAGGAAGAACAACAACTACAACAAGAACAACAACAACTACCACGGAGACTTTTAGTTCAAGGCGGTCTAATTGACAAGTTGCACAAAGTGAGTTCTTTACTATCCTTGGTGTTAAAACATTGGATGGGTTATAATATTGGCATATACAAGTTCACATACCTGAGGGCTCTTGTACTAGATTCATGTAAAGATAGTGGCTGCATGTCCGGAATATGAAGCACTTGCAGTTTCTCCATGTTACTTGCAGTTTATCCATGTTACTAATTGTGACTCAATGATCGGGGAGTGTAAGATTGTGTATAATGCGTGGGATGTATTGCTTGAGCCCCATGAGCTGATTATATAAGAGTACATGGCTTGAAGGGCAAGTAGCTTCTTCTAGAGATAAGGAAGGTTATCCCAGGATTACGATCAATTCTAAACTAACCATATCCGGTATTGCCTAGTATACTCTAACATCCCCCAGTCATAGCGGGAGCACACTAACGATAAGACTGGAGAATAAGTCGAAGAGCTGACATCCCCCTGCAGTCGCAACGGTCGATGCACAGCAGATGCTGTGGTTGGAATGGGAGCCGGCGAGGCTTGTCAAGCAGATGATATCCCCTTAGTGTCGAAGTAGCCGAGGTCGAGGTGGACATGGTCGAAGCTGTGGAGGAGGACGCGGGTCCGAAGCGTCAGCGAAGGCTCCTGGATACACAAAATATGCAGCTTCTTGCCGACAGGTTCAGCAAGACGATGAGCCGACTGCGATGGTAGATGGTGCAGCTAAACAGCGCAAATGCATCTTCCTTCAACAACATCGGCGGCGGTGTCTGCGAGCGTGCGGCAATAGCGCGGACTTGGACCGAGAGCTAGCGTTATGAGGACCAACAACATGGTGGCGCCACCGCCTGAAAAGGCGACGACACCGGTGATGATGGCTTGACCACGAGCGTTGCCACTGCAGCCTGGGAGGGCGCAACGAGAGCGCAACGATAACCTCATCCTCGGAAGTGTCGACGATGGAGCGGCAACGAACGGTGGGGCGACGCAAAACTGATCTCTAACCAGGGAAAAAAACAGCAGCAGCAGGATGAAAATCTGTGTAGAACTCCATGTGCTCATAGCAGATTTCCTCCACCCACTACGGATGCACGTAGCCTGCCTGATCTCCACGATTCCACATCTCGTCCTTTACCCATGCCTGGGTCAAAGCACGGGAGAGAACAGAGAGGAAAGGAGAGGAGACTGGGAGCCGAGGCCGTCCAGGTCCCACCAATCCCCATGGCTGTGTGACCCTGATGAAGCCCCTCGGCCGGGCAGCCATGGCTGCACTGCAGAGCGGACCGGTGGCTTGATCCCATCAGCGAGGCAGCCCCCAACAGCGCGGCGCGACCCCACGTCCCCAATGGTGAGGCCAGCGCCCCCTCGTGCCTCCTTGCAGCCGCGTGCACGCGCTCAAAGCAGCGATTGCAGCAGCGCTGAGGGAGAGAGGGGAGGCGCATGGTCAGATGCACGGGAGTGGGCAACGGGAACAGTGCCGCCCGCGGTGGATCCTGGCGGCGGCGACAGGAGGTGGCGCGAGGGCAGCGGAAGTCGGAGGTCTACGTAAGTTGTGTATAATCCGTGGGATGTATTGCTGGAGCCTCATGAGCTGATTATACATGAGTACATGGTGTGGAGGGCAAATAGCCTTTCCTAAAGATGTTATCTCGGGATTACAAGATGTACTTTAACATGGAGGACTCGAAGTATTTGTTGGCGGAATCAATATGTTGTCTTTACAGCCTAGAGAAATTGATCATATCCACTACTTGGCAGAAGTTTTCCTTTAAATATTGCAATCTTATCAGCCTCAGATACCTCCATCTCTCGATCATGTACATGGATTGGTCGCTGCTTCATTTTTGTGAGATTTATAAACTGGACACATTGCGCTTGGAGAACTGTTACAACATTACAGAGCTTGATTTATGCAAAGGAAACCTCAAGAACCTGCGATATCTTCAAATTTCTCAAATTAGAAATATTAATAAGTTGAACCATGATTCTCTCCGATGACAGAATAATACCAACAAATGCCAATCAATGGAGGTAACATTTCCTGCCCTTGAGGAGATAGAATTTGATGGTTTGCGTTCTCTACAGAATTGGTGTGGATTGTCAGGCCAGTGGGGGGGGGGGGGGGGGGGGGGGGGGGGGGGGGGTGGCACCCCCTGACCCTCTGGGGCCTCGCCTGCCCCTGGTGGCCTGTGTGGCCTGTCACCAGTCACCCCTGATGATTGTGGAGACTTTTAAAGATGACATGTAGCTAGATCGACAATTGTTAGCATCAGGACGTAAAGAGAAACTGGTTCCTTCATTTTATTGATCTCTTTCTCATTTCATTTCATTTTTCTCTTGACAGGCACAGTACAGCAGAAGTGTAAACTCATGATGGTTTTCATACAGAAACTGCTAGCACACAATGCTCCAATTCCTCGGCCACCTCGTCGTCCGTCATGTCGCCGAACATGTTCATGCCGAATGACAAGTTGAGGGCGGCGCGCCACGCGTTTCCTGAAGATGTCGAAGCGGTGAGACTTGTCGCGCACCACGGAGTAGCGTGATGGCGATATGACGCGGTGGTAGAGAGCCAGGTCGGCGCGGGTGAACTCCATGGCCATGGCCGCCATGAGCAGCGGCAGAGGGGGGGGGGCCTGGCACCCCTGACCCTCTGTGGCATCCGCCCCTGCCCCTGGTGGCCTGGGCCTCTCCTGGCAGCCCCTGGTGGCCTGTGTGCCTGTCGGCCTATCACCAGTCACCCCTGGCGAGCGGCCTGTCCGGCTGGCCCAATAAAAAGTTAGAAGCCCTCTGAGGAGCCCTGGCCTTGGAATAGTTCGCCCCTGGTAGCAGATTAGCAAATAGGCACGTTAGGTCAAATTGTATTGCACCCCTAGTAGCAGTTTTTTTGTTCCTAGCTCGCGCCGCCAGTCGAATCGTATTCCGCCGCCGCCAGTCAAAAAAGCAAATAGGCACATCAGGTCATGAGCACGGAGCACCAGAGTACGAGGACAAGGAGGACAAGGATGAATGGATCATGGATGATGCCAATTGCCATGATGGATCCGAGCCATGCGCAGCAGACAGCAGCGTCTCAGGACTGTGGTTCGTTTTTCTAGGCTAAGATCGGATTTTTTTTATGTGTTTGATACATTTTTTTATGTGTTTCATGGCTTTCATGCTGCATGTACGGATGATTTTCTTTCCAATCCAATTGAACGTCTCAAAAGCGGATGGATTCTTGCACAGAACAGATGACCGGAATTTCGTGCACAAAGTAGGCTGCTTTTTTACGTCTGACTGATCACTGACATGACTCGCTGTTGTTTTCTTCGTCACGCGCCAGATTGCTGCTGTCCGCTGGTAATCCATAATCATAAATCATCCAATGATATTCTCTTATCTAATTAACAGTCACTAGTGATTCTAAATTTTCCTCTCTAATTTAAGTAATAATGATATTATTACAGCGCACGATCTTGCTGCTAGTCGAAGAGCTAAATTTAAGTTGATATATATGTAATTTTATTTTGGTTAATACTTGTGAACCATGTTATTATTAAATCATTATATGTGACTAAAATCAGCTCACGTGGCTATCAGTTCTACGTTGCTTTGTCCATTGCCCCCCTTACCTCAAATCCTGGCTCCGCCAATGCAGGCTTCAGATTGTCCGAAGTTGCAAAGCATCACTATAAGAAACTGCGACAAACTAAGAGGAATCCCTTATTTTGGTTCCGTAAGAAAGCTAATATTAAGCAATTTAGCGCTCAAAGATCTCCAGCTTTCAGTCGATAGTGCACCGTCTCAGCTACAGATTCTTGATATCAGAGATTGTCAGAACCTGAATTCCTTGATCGGTTTTAACAATCTTTGTTCGCTTGGGAGCTTGTATATTGCCAATTGTCCTGATCTCATTGTCTCTCCTAAAATGAAGCTGCTATGCACGCCTCATCATGTATTCATTGATGAGTGTCCTGGACTGATGGAATGGTGTGATGGACAAGACTTTTACTATCAGGTCTGATGTTATTCTTTCATATTATTTTAACTGATTTGTTATCGTTATGCTATCTAATTCTTTTTGCAGAATTAAATCACCTTTTGTGATCGCTGTATTATATTAAGATTAGCAAGCTGTTTGATGGGATGTAGATCTAATGGTTGTGGTTAGGATTAAAGTTAAACACTTTAAGCATTTATCTTAGTGGAATGCGAATACACCTATATATATGTAATATACACAAGTACTCTCAATTTTTACACAGTATTATCATAGGTCCCCTAAACTTACTAAGCGTGCTACTCAAGGTTCAAATCTTGCTAATCAGTGTAGATGTTCAAATCTTGCTATTTTCCATACTAGCAGAGGTTGGAATTTAGAAATAAATTTAGGAAGTTACTTTAAGTTATTTTCATAATGACTTAGATGGGTAATTTAGAAGCAAATTAGATCAAATAACTGTTGTTGCCAACAATGACTGATTTTACAAAATCAACGGTCGGATGTTTTACTTTCTTTTTGATGGATAATTCTAGGATTCGTCTCCTTTTCTAGCATATCGTATGAAGTTTAATACGGAAGCTTGCTGATTAGGAATAGTAAGCGTAATGTGAAGGCTCAAAAACTCCAAGGCGATCCTGCAAATAATCTGTCGCATGTGACACAACATCTAATTGTGCCAACTTGCGCCAGGTCATCATTGACCACCTGCCAATGCCATACTAATTGCCATCATGTACACTGAAAGTCTGAAACACAGTGTCACCTCAAGGTGGGCCCACACTTTAATAAAGCTGTGTTTTGTCTGGCCAGACCTTAAGGCAGTGACAAATGAAACTAAATTTCAGAAAACACGGTTTATGCAAAAAAAAATACAGGTTCCTTAACATATTTCAATACAGGTTGTGCAGCGAGCAATTGGCTATTCCATAATCTACTTTGATCCTAAAATTAGCTACCAAACTATGCGCATGGTACTACTGTCTGTGTGATAGTTCCCGTTTCGCTTTCATAATTTTATAAGAAAATATTGAACATTAAAATAATAATGTTTAAGCTCACCCATTGTTTTTTATTCAACAGGGCTGTATGTAAAACTGTTAATGTTTCATATATAAAAAGGGGAAAGGAGTATGGGCGTGGCATTGCTTATTTCAAATCCTTTGAAAACCTCTCTCTTGACATTTGCCCTGAGGAGGGGCCAGAACTGATTTTGTCACCGGATAATTGGTTGCCTTCAGAACTGCGGTCCTTAAAGTTTGATTTTGAAAGTTTGAGCGGTGTTCCATCCTTCCATGGAGGTCTTTCTACACTTCGCAGGCTGGAGATCAGGGGATGCCCAAAGCTTGAAGCCCTAGTGGGTTTGGAGAAACTGGACCTCCTCCACAACTTGGTCATAGAGGAGTGTCCTTCACTTTATATGCCACTTGAAATGAAGTTTCTGCCACGGTTATTGACTCTAACAATTCAAGGCTGCCATAAGCTTCTATCTTTCCAATTAAATTTTACTTATCCTTCAATGTTGACTGAGCTTGAGGTATCAGATTGCCAAGGACTCATGCACATTGGAGGCCTGGGGTGTTTGAGAAATCTGGAAAGCTTGGTAATAATTCTTTGCCCTTTACTTGAGCTCAAGGAATTGTTGCCTGTAATTCCTGAATCTGTTGCCGTTTTCCTCTGTCCCAAATTGAAGAAGTGGTGTGGACTCCAAAAAATTGAATACCTGGTAAGCCTCTTCTGGCATTAGTGCAATTACCCACTAGTTGCTTCTTGTTTTCCTTTTTCCCCCCTTTCCTCTTTGTGGTCTGCTGAGGTGGTGTTTATGGCATCCAGGAAAGACTGCCAGACTAGTCCTATGAAGTGAATGTTTGATTTTTACGTGCAATGCCGTGGACCCGTGATGAAGCTGATGGAATCAGCTGTAGTGGTGCTTGTTTATAATGGATGACAGATGCTCCAACGAGGAAACATTCCAAGAACGCGCAGATGCTGCTTCTGGGTTGTGTTCTGTATATGGAGTCGTGAGTCGTCCTGTCGAAGAGTAGCTATTCTTATATTGGGTAAATTGTATTTAGGTCTCGATAGAAATAGAGAAAATTCCTTATTTGAACAGTGGATGCAAGGTATCTGTTGTTTGAGCCATCCGGACCTTTGTATCGTTAATCTACACATGCTCTGCGCCTGTTCGGAATTGAGTGCAAGTTTCTGGGGTGTTTGATGCTTGATGGCACGGGTACACAGCCCTTGTGGTTGCGTCCTCTTGACCTCTTCTTTCTGTAATTTCAGTTGCTCAACTTCGAGAAATTTACGCTATTAACACTTGAAACATATGGCTTCGCAGTTTAGACACTCGAAACAATAGTTTCACAGTTTTGACATCCCAAACATGAGGTCGCTCGATTTTTTGACATTTTCATCTTTCCACATATGTTCTTTTATCTTTTCACTGTGTAGGATACCTAAAATGACCATCTTAGCCCCTCAAATGGACATGAGACAGTGCCTTCTTCAAACTGTGCTCGAACAACATTGAGTAATATTCTCATGAACTTAATTTGCAGCCAATTGACATGCTATAATATTTTTTGCACAGATATTACTTCATTAGAGCAACACAAAATGGCACAAGTTCACGCATGGCTCACAAATATCCGACCAGATACATCAAACATAGCACCACAAATGGCACAAGTTCACACATGGTTCACATAGTTCATCAACATCCAGATATGGTTCACACAAGTACTTTTACATATAGTTCACACATATGGTGCAGGTAACTGCACTTGAGCCAAAATACACACGGCATACATGCAAGTCAAGTCCTCTTCCTTTTCTTTGATATCAGTTTTTTTGGACTTGCCATTTTGGCTGGAGGTGTACTGGTAGCTTGTGAAGAAGTGCAAGGGCATTATGGTCACGTCATATGCCAAAATAATGAAATAATTAAAGAAAACATATTAGAAATAGAGAATGTCAAAAAATCAAGTGACCTTATGTTTGGGATGTCAAAACTGGGAAGCCATTGTTTCGAGTGTCAAAACTGCGAAGCCATATGTTCAATAATTAAAGAAAACATATTAGAAATAGAGAATGTCAAAAAATCAAGTGACCTTATGTTTGGGATGTCAAAACTGGGAAGCCATTGTTTTGAGTGTCAAAACTGCGAAGCCATATGTTCAAGTGTCAATAACATAAATTTCTCCTCAACCGCTCCCCCTCTTGACGTCTTGATGTCATTCAGTCGTGGGGACTTGAAACCTCTGAAGATTTTAGTTTCTTTCCTCTGTCTCGTGAACACCCTCATTAGTTACTGTTGGTTCACTAGTAGAGAATTGGCTTTCGATCCGACCCCTTTTGTCCCGGTTTAAAGTTGGCCCGGGACAAAAGGGGGTGTGCCGGGGTAGGGAAAATTGGAGGGGAGCATTACTCCGGTTGGTAATTGCAACCGGGACTAAAGGCCCCCCTTTAGTCCCGGTTGCAACGGCTAGCTGGGGGGCGTCAGTGGCGGGACCCTTTTATCCCGGTTGGAGGATCCAACCGGGATAAAAGAACTGGTAGAGAACTCACCTATTATCCCGGTTGGTAGGGTGCATATCTCTCGGATATGCATCCGGGATAAACCAACCGGGACAAAAGGGGGGGTCTTTAGTCCCGGGTCACTCAACCGGGATAAAAGGGTTCACCCACGGCCGGCAGCTGCAAAACAAAAAAAAAATTTCCCGAGCTTCGCGCGATTTTTCACGCGAAATATGCGCGTGCGCGGTTCGTGGGATTCGAACCCACAACCTCCAGCCTCGCGTGTAGCTTCCTTGCCATCCCACCTACACACCACATCTGACTATGTAGGGGATACTATCCTTTTGTATTAAATCGTGGGGGACCCTTTTATCCCGGTTGAGTGACCCGGGACTAAAGACCCCCCCTTTTGTCCCGGTTGGTTTATCCCGGATGCATATCCGAGAGATATGCACCCTACCAACCGGGATAATAGGTGAGTCCCGGTTTGAAACACCAACCGGGATAAAAGGGGGTCTTTTATCCCGGTTGGTGTTTCCAACCGGGATAAAAGGCTCTTGACCCTTTTATCTCGGTTGGTGTTACCAACCGGGATAAAAGGGGGGGTCTTTTATCCCGGTTGGTGTTTCAAACCGGGATAAAATGCCTCTCAGAGTCTTTTTTTCCCACTAGCCTTTGCAACCGGGATAAAAGGTCCCGGTTGGTGAGCCCCCCACCAGTGACCGAGTTTTAGTCCCGGTTGGTGAACCTTTTGTCCCGGGCCAACTTTAAACCGGGACAAAAGGGGGCGGATGGAAAGTCGTTTCTCTACTAGTGAAGGTGAACCCTTTTATCCCGGTTGGTGCCTCCAACCGGGATAAAAGGGTTCACCTTTTATCCCGGTTGTTTCCTCCAACCGGGACTAAACTTCCAACCGGGACAAAAGGTGTTCCCTTTTGTCTCGGTTGGAGTTTTTAACCGGGATAAAAACTCATCCCCACTATATCCCGAGACAGAGACTTTCTTCTTCCTCCAGCCCGAGCCAGTCCAGCACATTGACAGAGAGAGCTGAGCTTCACCTACTCTCCAGTGGTGCCAAAGCAAGCAAGGAAGGTGCTGCCCGAAGTTTTTTTCCCTCATTTTCGTGGGAATTTCACTCGGCCAACACAAGTGTTGCGAAGGTTTGCTACTTCATCCTCGTGTTATGCTTTGATTTATGCTTTGGAGATGGAAAGATTATTTGCTACAATGTGATGATGAAGTAGAAAAATGGAGAGGTATTTTGAGCTAGAATGTGAGGGAGATTGATGTGTCATATATAGTATGCATTATTGCAGTGGTTTAAAAATGATGCTACCTTGTCTAGACGGGTTATCTTATCAAATTCAATATGGTTTTTTAAATCCATACTTGTTGAACTTGCATACCGTGTTCATTTCGGCGAGAATGTTCTCCGCCGAGCAGCAACGTATGTCAAGAAGGAGGTTCAATTCTACGAGAAAGAGTGGATACGGACATTGTGACTGTGTCCCCTTTTCCGTAGCATCTAACCTCTTTCATGACGAAGTGCGGTGCCGCCCAGCTGAGGACATCCTCGCGAAATGAACATGGTCTTCAAGTTCAACAACTTCTGTAGTGGTAAGGAAAGAATTTTTGTACATAGATGACTTCTGCTACTTGTTGAACTTGCATACCGTGTTCGCCTCAGCGAGGATGTTCTCTGCCGAGCAGCAACGTATGTCAAGAAGGAGGTTCGATTCTACGAGAAAGAGTGGATACGGACATCGTGACCGTGTCCCCTTTTCCGTAGCATCTAATCTCTTTCATGACAAAGTGCGGTGCCGCCCAGTTGAGGACATCCTCGCGAGATGATCACGGTCTTCAAGTTGAACAACTTATGCAGTGTTAAGATAATAATTTTTGTACATAGATGGCTTCTGCTACTGGAGGAAGTGGCGATGGTGGGGGCGATCGCGGTTCCTATTATGGCAAGGTTCCAATCATAGTTGGCCCTCAGCATAAGCCGAAGAAAAAGAGCGCGCTGGAAAAAGCAATGCTTCGTTATTTGCAGCAACGTCATGAAGAAGCTGTTGCCGCGGGTCAGGAACCTCCTTTTGGTGGTCGTTATGCTCCACCCTCAGTCCCGGGTGTTTCACGTCCACTTAGTACTACTGTTTCAGGCGGCACAAATAAACCTAAGGATGAGGTTGGGTCAGCGGAACCTTCGTCTTCACCGTCCAAGGATGCTTAAAGTCCTCCTTGATAATAACCAGTGGATGGCTTGTTGTATTGTATCATGTTGTTTGGGACTTTAATTTAAATATGTGTATTTGGATCTTCATGTTGTTGTATTGTACCATGTTGTTTGGATCTTTAATTTTTACGTGATAAAAATTAATGTTGCCTAGTTAGCCAGGGGACCTGCTACCACAATCGTCAAATTCCAAGGCTATGAGATAAATGGTTACACATTTTACACGAGAGCCCAGGACCAGAAAAGCACGAACCAGAATAGTGGTGTCCGCATAGATGCCATGGACAGAAATAATAGCAAGGAGTCGTATTATGGTTTCATACAGGAGATATGGGAACTCGAATACGGACCGCTGTACATCCCTCTATTTCTTTGCAATTGGGTGAAGCTAACTGCCGTCACCAAAGACCAGTACGGAATGACAATAGTAGATCTGAGCAAGACTGGATACAGTGATGACCCATTCGTACTTGCCAATGATGTGCATCAGGTGTTCTATGTGAAGGACATGTGCAGCAAACCCAAGAGGAATCCAGAAGAGACATGGGAGCCAAAGTGCCACATAGTTCTTCCAGGTAAAAGAAAAATCGTGGGAGTCGAGGATAAAACAGACCAATCAGATGATTATGATCAGTTTGATGGCATGCCTCCATTCGCCGTTGAAGTTGATCCAAGCATCCTGCTATCCAAAGAAGAGGCTCCGTACTTACGCCGCGATCATGATCAAGGAACTTTCGTGAAGAAGAAATTTTACAACGTTGTATTGTAATGCGTTAAATGTACATGACCTTTGTGTATTAATTGATACAATTTGTAATTTACCCTATGTATGATTTCATGTGTTATTAAATTTGGTAGGTGAGATTTTTTAGATAACATGAACATTGTTAACCACATACTAACATGG